>NW_015390739.1:4760-56991 GCF_001527695.2 Protobothrops mucrosquamatus | reverse complement strand
AAGGGGTTTTGTTTGTTTGTTTCTACAGGTCAGTCTTGATTCTGTGCAACTTCCTGGACATGTCCCTGAGGTTTTATAATAATAATAAAGTTGGAAGGGACCTTGGAGGTCATTTAGTCCAACCCTCTGCTCAGGCAGGCAACCCTATACCATTTCAGACAAATGGCTGTCCAGTATCTTCTTAAAAACTTCCAGTGTTAAGGATTCACTGCTTTTGGAGGCAGGTTGTTCCACTGATTTTCTCAGCAACATATTGGGAAGTGGTTTGTTATTGCCTTCTTCTTAGGATTTAAACAGAGTGATTGATTCAAAATCACCAAGCTGGCTTCATGCCTAGAACCCAATATCCTAAATTCCTATTTTGATGCCTTAACCACTACATCCAACTGGCTCTCAGTGCTTAAAGTACATGTACATAATGGTGTATAGTCCACAAAGAAAGAAAGTTTCTCAGATAAGTGACACCAAGAATATATACATCCGCCAGGAGAGTTTCTATGTCGTGTGAACTACATATTAACTAGATATCTGTTTTGTAATAGGAGTAGGGGTTATCTAGGGCTTTTTATAGACCTCTTACTTGAGACACTGGCTGTTGTTTGAACTGCCAGTGGATTTAACATATATCCTACTTGTGTTACAATTCTGTCATAGAAATGACTTCCCTGAAAATTGTTCTCTTTCAGTTTAACAGGGATTATGCAATGTAATCATATAGCAAATGTCACTTTACAATACTAAAAAGGGGTCTATTGTCCAATTCATTTTGTGATATATTACATTTCCAATGACCACTAAAATCTGCACTTTATTTTATACGGGTGGCTTCATTAATAATAAAATGATTTGCTAAGGAAAAGGGCAGGGTGTCATTTACAATCCTGATGTCACAAAGATGGAATTAGGGAGCAGATACATTTCAAAATAACAGCTCATCTCTCCTCTGATTTCCATATTTTCTTTTTCTGATACTGTAACACCTTATTTTTAAGCTGTGGCATATTTTTCAAAACAAGAGTATTCTCATAAATAATATATGGCTAAGTTATGAATATTGCTGGAGCTTTAAATAAATACTTGGAAATATTGTAAAGGTAGAACCAATTAGACTTTAAGGTATTGTAAAATAAAATATTGCTTAGTTCAGTGGGGGAATCTTGAGCCATAATATTCCTTATTTATATTCACTTCTCTATTTTATTGGCTTTATGAAGTACCAGCTGCTCATTTCTCAACTCTATAATTTTTTTTAACTCTTGGGAAGTGTGAATGATTTTGCAAAAGATAGTTCACTTCTTACAAGCCTAGGAAGTAACTGAGATGCTTTTCTTATATGAGCAATAATACCTCTTTTACAATCTTAAACTAGGAAACCAATATGAGCACACAGGCATGGATGGAAAATCCACATTAAACAGAGTTCCGTATGTCTTTTTTTTATATTTATTTAAAACAACACCAGCCTAGCCAGACTTTGAAACAGGAAGAAAGAGACTGAATGGAGAAAGGATACAGAATTCCTTCTTCCCTACATTTATTTGATTTTTTGCTGGTGGCTGTAAGAATGCAAGGAATTGAGCCACAGAGATTAAAAAAAAAAATCCAACTGAAAATGAACAGAGGAAAAAAAAGCCATATCTCTCATTATCTGCTTTCTGCCTTACTGATTATCACCCTATCTTGACTGATCTCAGAATATATGTGGTTTATACAGTATATAGCAGTGATGGCGAACCTTTTAGAGACCGAGTGCCCAAACTGCAACCCAAAACCCACTTATTTATCGCAAAGTGCCAGGGCTGCATCAGCATTGTGGTGCCCTCAGCGGGGGTGGGGGGGCATGGTGCACTGGGTGGGCGTGGCTGCAGTGGTCATGGCAAACTGGGTGAGCGTGGCCACGGCCAGTCTCTCGCCATCTCCGGGGCATCCCCGGGGTCAAACGCTGCTTGCTCCCTCACTTCCTGCCCTGTCGCTTCCAAACGCCACGTGCTCGCTACTCTGGCGAACTCTGCTGGGGCAACAGCTCACGTGCCCACAGAGAGGGCTCTGAGTGCCGCCTCTGGCATGTGTGCCATAGGTTCGCCACCACTGGTATATAGCCTGAGCTTTAGATTGTGAAAATAGTTTAAGATTAAAATAGTTCAGAACAGAATGTTGTTCGAAGGAGACCTGTATATCTGTCTCATTTCTTGTCACAGACCCCCTAACATTTATCAGAACATTTATTTTGGTCTATTTTTTTTAATCATTGTTGTTAACTGTTACCTGTAATTTCATTCACTCCGATACTTCCATTTTAAGTTGGTAATCATGAAGTATGGGCAGGACCGATAAAAATTAAAATTAAATAAAATTCCCAACATGTCAGAATACAGTCATTTTGAGAAAACATAAAATGGAACTGAACTCCTGGAAACATTTGGGGGGGGGGGAAAGGGAAAAATTTAGAATGCAGAGATTATAATTTTTAACAGTGGTAGATTCTATTGGCCATGAAGTGAATGGGATCGTGCCATCTCCCTCTATACCAGGGGTAGGCAACCTTGGCTCTTTTATGACTCATGGACTTCAACTCCCAGAATTCCTGAGCCAGCATGAATTCTGGGAGTTGAAGTCCACGAGTCATAAAAGAGCCAAGGTTGCCTACCCCTGCTCTATACAGAATGGAATACAAAAAAGGACAAGCTTAAACAATACCTTTAAAATTGAGAAAAGACACATGAAACTTTTATGATGGGACTTAGAAATCTAGACAATATGTGTCATTTCTCCTTTATTACATTTCCTTTTAAAAGCATTACCATCAACAGAAAAACAGAACGTCTTTAAAACATTGCAACCTTGTAGCAGCTAGGTGATAGAAGGCCACCTGAAGAAACTAGAAGCATTTGAAATGTGGATTTGCAGGCGGCTGTTACGTATAAGCTGGGTTGACAAGATCAGAAATGAGGAGGTGATAAGCCGCCTGGGAAAGCCAAGGGAAATCATCAAAACAATTAAAAAACGAAAATTAGAATATTTCGGACATGTGATGCAACACCCAGAAAAATATGGCATACTCCATTTAATCCTCCAGGGAAAGATTGAAGGCAAACGAAGTCCAGGCAGAAGAAGAACATTGTGGCTTCAAAATCTAAGGGATTGGTTTGGACAAAACTCAGCAGCACTTTTTCGTGCGGCTGCTGATAAAAACAGAATTGCCAACATGATCACCAACGCCTGATAACGGATATGGCATAAGAAGAAGAAGAAGCAGCTAGATATCAGCTCTGAACCTGCCCATCCACACAGTGTTGCAGACTCTGGGAAAAGAGTTGATTTAATACTACTTTAGGTGGGTGGCATAGGTAAAACTATCACAAAGATAGGTCATCGATTTGTTTTTCTTATTCTTTCTTTTTTAAATTCTACACTTCAGGAAACACAATTGTGGGTCAGATTCACCTTTTTTTTTTTGAGGGATGAGGAGTCAAATAGGTTGGTAAATTATTGAAATTTCCAATTTAGTTTGCACCCAGCAGACAATTATATACAGATCAGAATGTGCACACATATCCCTTCAGTTCAGTTTTAGCAAAAATGTAGCTGATGTTTATTTATTCCACACCAGTAAATGTCAAAACAACTAGCTGGCAAAACTGGAATAAAAGACATGCTAAATAAGGGAGAAAGACAACTTGCAAAAATTAACATCTAGATCAGTTAAAAAGCACAGAACTTTCCAGAACCAAGTTCATTTCTGAGTGAGCATGTCTGTCTTAGCATGTTTTTGATATTTTCCCCCCTAAAACACAATTTTGAATCAATCAATAGTTTGTCAAGTCCAACTGCAGAATTATTTCATATTATGTAATTTATTCTGTTTCATCTAACCTATCCTGGTTTGGACTTCCTCTAGACATAGCATCTCTGAAATTGAAAAGACACATTTTTCAAACAGTGCTTTCAACTTCAAGTTTCAGATGCTATTATTCTTTCCCATCTGTACACGCAAGATTTTCTGGTTCCAATGTCATTGCCCTTTTCAAGCACTTTATGCTAGCCTTGTAGGTGTGAACCAATTGCTTTTCAATTAGGATGGTTTATGGCAGTGGTGGCGAACCTATGGTACATGTGCCAGAGGCGGCACTCGGGGCCTTCTCTGTGGGCACGTGCGCCATTGCCCCAGTCCCACTTCCCCCCACAGCCCCCTCACCAGCAGCTCCCCCCCAGAGGAGAGTCTCCCCCAGGCACGGCCCATGCGGAGCAGCACAGCCAAGGATATGGCAGCCGGGCAGCAGGGACAAGACTCTGGCCTTGCGCCCCATCACGTGCAGATGATACTGCGGGGTGCGGGTGGAGGGTGTGGCAGGCATGGCATTGCAAGGCTGCCTGGGCGATCTGCTGCAGCGGGCCATGGAGGCGGTGAGTGGCCCTGCAGGTGGGTGGGGCAGGGGGAGAGCGCAGGCAGGCTGGGGGGTGGGGCAGTTTTGTGGCACTCAGTCTCTAAAAGGTTCGCCATCACTGGTTTAAGGAGTATCCATAATGTCTAGCCTTTGAATGTTGGTCCATTGGTATGCTTTGCGAAATGTCTGAACATAAATAGAGATGTTTTCTAACTTAGAGTCTCTGGGTATTCCATCTCCCTGCTGGGTCAATAGCCAGTGGTGGGATTCAGCTGGTTCACACCACTTTGGCAGAACTGGTAGCTAATGTTTTGTTGCCCAGGCCCAGAATGGACTTCCAGAAGCAGCATCCACACAGAGAATCAGTTGTTCACATATATGAATCCCACCACTGCCCATAGCTATTTTGCTGGAAAATTACTAGGGACAGTTTTCAATTGCAGCACACTCCCAGTCAACCCATATCTCCAGATTAGAGCAAGCACACATGTCCCTCCTATCAACTAGCAAATATACAGCTTGATGTTTATTTATTAACATCAAACCCAGTTAACTGGCTAAACAGGACAGAAGGTGGACAAGAATCAGGTAAAAAGGAGACATGAACAACAAGCAAAATTTTACATTATTTTACATCTATAGCTGTATCTATATCTATTTCAAAAGATACAGAACTTTCCAGAACTACTGGAAACATGGAGATTCCCCAAGGGCCTGGCCTTCAGTTATTCTAGTCTTAACTCTTGTATGTATGTAATAGTAGCTGAATAGAAATGATACAGGATCCACCCTGTATTTTGCACCAGAAAGGAACCAATTTGAAGTACAGGAAGGACACATCCTTCGTGTGCAGCAAATTGGTTCCTTTCTGGTGCAAAATACAGGGTGGATCCTGTATCATTTTTATATCCCTAAAATGTGAAAGAGCCCTTTGTTTTCCTTTCACAGGTCACTAGTAGGACCTTCAGGAGAAGACAAAGATAATTGACTCTAAGAGTGGTGCAGATAGGATAAATTTCTCTCATAATGTAGTTCGCCCTAGGAATTATTGTTTTTGTCCAACTAAAGAATAAATAGATACTGTTAGTAATAAGCTAAATCAGGGGTGTCAAACTCAATTTCATTGAGGGCCGCATCAGCATTGTGGTTGCCCTCGGGATGTGTGTGTGTGGCCAGGGTGGGTGCGGCCTACTGGGTGGGCATGGATGGAGTAGGTGTGGCCTACTGGGTGGGCATGGCCAGCTCTACATCGTTCACGTCAAGTGTGCCTGTGGGAGCCTGGGCAGGAGTGGGACAGATCTGAGGGTCTCTGGCAGAAGGGGGTGGGACCGGGGCAAGCGCCAAGGCATGGTGCATTTCTTCATTCCTCACAAAGGGTGACACCTCCCCAGCATGCACCCAGGGGGAGGGGCCAACACAGCAGGGGCTGGTTCCTTGCTTTTTCTAGACAGCCTTGTGGAGCTAAGACTGAATGCGTTTCAGCATAGATGGCCACCACAAAATTATACATTGGCTCCCGGCTGGCCTGGGCCAGGGCCAAGGCAGTGGGGGCCGTTCCCTCACTGTTTCCAGGATGGCTTCACGGGCCACATGAAACCACTTTGCGGGCCGCATCTGGCCCCCGGGCCTTGTGTTTTGACATCTCTGAGCTAAATGCTCCTTTGAAGCATCTTCTCTTTAATCGGTTTTGTTTTCCTCTTGAGAGAACCTTGGCTTCTTAGCATCCATTTCATACCCACAGGGAAGAGCAGAAGTTTGAAGTAGGGTACTAAAAATGCGGATAATCATCTTAGTTAAAATTAGTAATGAATTTTAATTGACTACTTACCCATAGGATAGAGTTACATTGCGAAGAGTTCACTTCAGCGTACAGATAATCCTCCACTTACAACCACAATTGAGCCCAAAATTTCTGTTGCTAAGCAAACATTTGTTAAGTGAGTTTTGCCCCATTTTACAACTTTTCTTGCCACAGTTGTTAAGTGAATGGCTGCAGTTGGCAAATTAGTAACATGGTTGTTAAGTGAATCTGTTAAGTGAATTCCCCATTGACTTTGCTTGTCAGAAGGTTGCAAAAGTTGATCACATGACACTGATTCCCTGCAACCATCATAACTATGAGTCAGTTGCCAAGCATCTGAATTTTGATCATGCGACCATGGGAATGCTGCAATGGTCGTAAGTGTGAAAAATGGTCATAA
This sequence comes from Protobothrops mucrosquamatus, assembly GCF_001527695.2. Classification (NCBI taxonomy): domain Eukaryota; kingdom Metazoa; phylum Chordata; class Lepidosauria; order Squamata; family Viperidae; genus Protobothrops; species Protobothrops mucrosquamatus. The sequence goes on along the minus strand of NW_015390739.1, from coordinate 50,405 downwards.
GTCACTTTTTCCGTGACGCTGCAACTTTGAACGGTCACTAAAATAACTATTGCAAATCGAGGACTATCTGTATAGCTAACTCAGTATTTCTCAACCTTAGCAAAGGACTACTGGTTAGATTCATTTGTTCTTATAGAAATGGCTACTTTATACTATTATGGAAAAGTAAAAAGTTGAGGTCCGATGTTAATGCTTCTTTCTACTGCAACAGAGGAAGTCAGAAGTCAGTGGCTTTTCTTTTTCCTTTCTCCCCCTCACTTTTTTCCCCTTTTTCCTCCCCACTGTGTCCTACTATTTGCTTTTGTATTTTATTGAAGTAATAAAATGTTACAAATTGTAAAAAAAAAAAAGGGGGAAAAAAGTACCGATTTTAATTTCTTTGCTGGTGGTTCCTTTGCTGAATCACTTTCCCTTTGCACTGACAAATGTATGATGAATTTCTCCATGTTTATTAATATGCATCGCTACCTTGACAGTCAGGTGTTCGGTCGGCCCTGCTTCCTCTCTCCCTCTCCTCTTTCTCCTCAGCCTTCGCTCGCAAAAGCCCCCCCCTCTTTCTCACACACACCTCCCCAGAAGCCTTTCCTCTCTGCCCCCCTCTCTCTCACACACACACACTTCTCCCCACAAGCCTTCCCTCTCCCTCTCTCTCTCTCCTCACCGCTTCTCTGACAAAAACCTTTTCTCTTCTGACTCTTTTTCCAATGTCTTTTTTCCCCACTCCCTCTCCCGCCAAAACTGCCTCCTTTTATATCCCTTCCTGTCTCGGCCCCGCTCCTCCTTTCTCTTCTGGGTGAGCCAGAAGTGCCGATCCCGGGACCTTTGTCTCGCCCCAGCAGCCCTGCAGCTCCGGAGGACTCTCTCTCAGGGCAAGTCCTGTGCTTCGCCGCTTTCGCTCCTTCCCTCCCCCCGCTATGCTTGGCTGGGCTAGGCAGGGCCATGAACCACCTGCCAGGTGCTAATGTACCACTGGTGGTTTGCATACCCACTGGTTGAAAAGCCCTGCCTTAGATCGTGGGTGTCATATTCGATCACATCATGTGACGTATCATGACGTATTGTGACATTTTATGCCTTTGTGGAGCCGAGGTGGGCATGGCTTGAGTGTGTTGCATCCAGCCCATGGGCCACCAGTTTGACACCCCTGCCTTAGATTAAAAAAGGAATCCAATATTCTATGCAATTTAATATACATTTCTAGAGCTTTCAGTTTGCCTTGAGATAGACAGTTCAGGATTATCTCTTGAATTTATTTATTTGTTGGGGAACACTCTAAAGAAGTATGGCATGTCTACACCACTCCATTTAGTCCAGCTCTGAATGTTTATATGTGTGCATGTTGGTCACCACCAACACTATTATTTTAAGGTTTGGTCAAAAAAATTCTGAGAATCAAATTTTCTAAAAGTAGAACCAGGTTGGTGCAGTAGTTAAAGGCATCAGGCTAGAAACTGGGAGTTTGTGAGTTCTACTTCTGCCTTAAAGACAAGGCTAGCTGGATGGCTTTGGGCCAAATATTCAGTCCGCTCAAACCATTTCTAAATATAACTCAGGGTTGAACTGTGGAGTCCTTGGCTTTTCTCTGAGCTTGTTTGCTTTAGACAATTCATTAATGTCTGCAAACAAACAACCAAGCTCAGACATCGTCAAGGACTGCACATAAATGTACTCTCAAAAAGGCACATGTTTAAACCCCTTACATGCAGAATCTCTTCAAATGTTTTTTAAATCAATATTTTGCTAAAACCTTTTTTACAGTCTCTTAGACGTATTCTGCCCTGTTGAATGAGCTTCTGTTTTTCCATTTGATTATTTAAGAGTGTCTTCTGGTGGTGGTTTGAGCTATTTTATTCTTACAAATGATGATGTATATGCTGCTGCTATGTTACTTTCTACTACACATTCTTCCATCACTTTGAAGTTTCCTCCTTTCATTTCCCAAACTAAAATCCCGTAAGAGGACGATCCTCATGATGATGTCTTCTCTTGGAGTTTATGTCTGAAATATTAAATGCTAAATTTATCACTCAGCCACTTGCTTACTGAGCGCAAGAACATCACATTCCCGTCATGACTACTTGAATTCTGTTAAATATTTTCATATAGAGTGAAGCAACTCAAACCCTTCCTTTTGATCATCCACGGTGGTTCCCTTTTCTTCTGAGATTATGCTTCTATGCTTCATGCCAAACAATCTAATTCCTTAGACAAATTTCCTTTATCTTTCCAATAAAACTGGCTTTGTTATAAAATTCACAGGTTATATTTGTTATTCTTTTCCTCTCAAAATTTTCTAAGTTCACATTTTAGGGTAAAGAATGTCTCCCAATTTAACCATCCAAAAATATATTCTTCTTTATCCTGGATTGGCAAAACAATCATCTTTTTTTTTAAAAAAATGAAAAAAAAATTGTTTTTGAAACAAAAAAATTGAAATTTCTGGATCTCCTAAGATCCAAGTAAAAATTAAAGTAAAAATTAAAATCTATTTATTCATATGTTTTATTTATTCAATTTCAATAGCCACCCATTTTAGTCAATGACTCTAGGCAGCTTACAATTAAAAATTGTTTTGATATTTTCCCAACTTTTAACTCCTAATCATCTTGGCAAACCTTGTATTTATTTCTGCCACTATTCTAGGTACTTCAATATAATCACAGTATCCATTTTACTAAAAAAAAATATAAGACCAAAAAAAAAAATCAATTTACTGTAAAGATTATGTTCCACATTTTCTCACAAAGTCCAGTAACTGTTTATAAATATTTTCTTATGTATCAATGTTTATGTCAGCCACAACAGCTGCAATAAAGAGGCATGGGGATGACGTCCATTTATTTGGACTGAAGTGACAGAATTTTCTGTTTCCAGGATAAATAAATAATTTACAATCTCATCACCCAGAATGAAAACCTAGAATTGGGCTTGGCAGCTAAGGTGATTAGGGGGAATGATTATATTCTGCCTCTCACTTATTCAGGGAACCAATTCCATATAGACAATTACAATCTTAATAATAACATTATATGGACAGATGTTTGTTTAGTTGTTTAAAACCCTGCACTTATTTACAGAATTAGAATTTAAGGAAGGAGAAAAAAGAAAGAGGAGAATCAACAGCCAGGTGGGTGAGTTTAATTATTAAAGTGATGGGTGCATTTTGGAAGACGTGAAGGACCAGGTTGGAGAGAGATCCTCCTGGACAAGATATCTAAGTGGGCACTAAGAGTTGATACAACATGATGGCACATAATCAATCAGTCAGGATTTCAAAGTTTGATATACTATGTTTGGACATGATTCCCTCAATTTTCTGAATCAGTTTGGGTGAGCATTGCAGGTGAATGAATAAGAATATAATAACCCATCAGAAGTATTTATTACATTCTAACCTTTGGTAGAGGCATTGCAATCTAAATGATTTAAAAGAAAAATGTTTAACAAAACATAAAACACTCCATTTCTACGCAGACCATGAAATCTATAAAACATATTACACCGTTTCGATTTTCTCTGCAGTGTAACAAGATGATCTATGTTTTGGGACACTACCTATAGGGCAGGGGTGCGGGCCGGTTTCCTGCGGGCCGGTTTCATCATACTGAAGCCACGCCCACCCTATTGCCGGCAATGCAAAAGTGTCATGATACGTCGCGACACGTCACGTGATGAGTTTGACACCCGTGCTATAGGGCAACAATCAGTAGATTTATAAGCCTCCCATATGAAAGTCATACTTCTTTCAGTTCAAACTCAGAATCAGTCTTACATATGTTAGTAAAGCAGCCATTGTGTACGCATTAGTGATCAACTTTAATACTTGCAGTTGTTAATAATTCTAATTGCCTTTGTGACCAAGAGGCTATTATCCTTCTTCTGAGTGAAATCTTCAAAAACCTCTAAGAGGTTTACCAAATTCTTACCAATAGCTATAGTTGTAGGAATCTGTCTGGTTCCTTTCTTGTGCTATTAATTGTTAGCTATTAATTGTTTTAGAATTTTCTCTTAATTTTTAAATTTTCTTTTTATAGATATTGCATTGTATGCTGGTCTTTTATTGCGTGTGGTCTTGGAATGTAAATAACTTTTGATTGCTTTGTTTAGAAATATGTTTCTGTTTTCAAGTGTGATTTATAATGCCTTTGATAAAGGACCTGTTGTTCAAAATGCATCAGATTATGCAGGAAATTAAGAATCATGTTTTCATTTTTTTTTAGAATTGGGGGAAAAGTGACTTTGATGGTGTTAGATCTAAAAAACTGCATCCTGTTGTAAAGTATCCTAAACAACTTTAGGGTAATTTTCTTCACCAGATCATATGACAACTTGCTATTTGCTTATCTTAGAATAACTCACCAATTATGTATTAGAACTGAATCTAGTGTGATATTGTTGGTTATGGTTTATTTATCCATCTTTACTGACATTTCATGTAATTTTGAGCAAACTTTCTAAGGATACTGCCTACAAAAGGTTGCTAAGGTTCGTGTTTGCTGTTCATATATCAGTTTTAATCAGTTTCTTTGAAATGATGGTCCTAGAAGTCTATGGAGAGTCATCCAGGTCATGGTTGTCCCAAAGGTGCTTTTTCAAGAGGCAACTGGACTTTCTTATTTTTCTTTTGTTGTCATCGAAGAAGCTTCTTCAGCTCTGACTAGATGGTGGAGAATGGAAGGATTTATATTCCTTGTAGACAGCTGATCATTTGCATTCTTTTAGAGAGGCCACTTGGAAGTTTATCTGTGTTCTCAGCTCACCTGAGTAGTGCAAATGGGTGTGGAGCTCCACACCCATGTGCACTACTCAGGTAACCCTAAGGACACAGACAAACACCCAAGTGGCCTCAACAATTCTCTAAAAGAATGCAAATGAACAACTGTCAATATAAATCCTTCCATTCCCCATCATCCAGTTAGAGCTGAAGAAGCTTCTTGGATGAGAAGCAAAACGTCTTCAAAAAAAAAACAAGGAAGTCCAGTTGCCTCTTGAAAAAGCGCCTTTGGGATGGTTCTAGAAGTACAAATTGCAGAGACAAGAGTACTTATCTGCCTAACTTTGCTTGGGTGCTATTTACACTTCAGTGTAATGTGGGGTTCCATCTATATAGCTAATTTTATTTTCAGCTGCACTCCCAATCTTATATATCTAGAAAGGAAGGATTGTTTTGCAATTTATCAAAATCCAGTTTTGTATTGATTTCATGCAATAGGATAGGGATTGCAGCATGCAGATTTACAGCTTTTGTTGGACTGCAGATCCGATCATTGTATCATGCTAGCTGGAGGTGATAGGAATTAAAATCAAAGGCCAGTTGAAGGCCACTTATATTCCATCCTCCCAAAAGGTACTGTTATTACAATGTCTTTGAAGCAACAGATACTGATTGCTAGAAAGCATTGAAAATCAAGTAGTATATACTATGGAGAGTAAATATCAATTACTGAGAGCTAGCAAGGGAAATACGTAAATTATTGCAAAAGCCACCAGGTATCAAAAATAAATGCAGCCAATTGACAAAGTATAGATTTCAGAAATTAGCACTGTACTACATTCTGCCAGTTGTTAAACACTCTAGCACCAAAATTGTACCCAAAATTGAATGGTGCTGCTGAAAATGTACTGATTTTGTAGTGACATCTTCTTTTAAACCTCCTAGGTCAGCCTAAGAGGATTTTTATCAGGCTTCAAAGAAGGAATAGTTTTGGAATAGCAGTTTTGGTTTTATTTTTGCTTTTGTCCTGATTGTGGTTTTTAAGCATTATGATTTTTGGGGGGATTTGGTTTGTTTTATATCTGACGGTGGATGTTTTCAGTTGTTCTACTTCTATTCTATGAGAACTCTGCTGAGAAGTAATTTTGATTTCAGTAGGGTAGAAGTATGTGTATATAACACTGATACAGACACAGAGAGACACAGACTCACATATACATCATGCCAAATAATGGGGAATTATTCTGATTGCTTTCCAAAAAATACTGGTCATAAGATTTTTTTCCCCTAAATGTTTTGCCCTCAGGGTGATTCAGCACAAAAAAATACAAAACTATTAAGGGAAAAATAAATCCAGCTCACAGTAAGGATATGGCTGATCCACTTTTTGGAATAGTCATTATTGTTCAAAATGAAAAAGGGGGATATTTGAAGGGCTTTGATGCTAACATAAACTGGTAAGCCCTCAATTAGGAATACTACCAAAAGTCATTATTTGCCAATTTTACATTGACCTTATTTGATGCCCATGGGATATAATGAACTGGATTTTTCTATAGCAAGTATACACAATTTAAATTCACTCTATATATTCTCTCTGCATAACATTTTTTGAAATTTTATCTACATAAGAATGGGCATTGCATTATTAACCATGTAGAAATAATGTTACTAAAATTTTAACTGCATTATTTTTAAACTCATCTGGTAATTTTATTTTTCCCTTTGTGCCCCAAGGCCAAATAGTTTTATAGGCACATCTCTGTACCATTCTCCTTTCACTACTTAGAGTTTGCCCTGCACCCAATTTCAATTCTTTATTTTTTGGGGGGTGTAACATCTAATTTATCATTGTTTCTGAAGGATTCAATCTTATATTATAAACTACATTCATATAAATTTATATAAGTTAGATAAACACACACACATACACACACATTCTTAATGCAATTATACTACAGATAGTAAAGAAAATGACTTCAGTCAATGGGGTATTTCTTTCTCTACAAAGTCTGCACAGAAGAAGTAAGCACTCCAGCCAATCTGGATAAGTCCACTTGATGTAACATGAACTAACTAAATAAATAAAAAACACCTACAAACCATACCTTAGGCTGAATTTGCAATGAGGTTTTCCACTCAAGAGTCTCCCTTCTCTTCTGTTTATATGCCTTTCATTTTTCTTCCTTTTTAATTAGCTTTTCTAGTATTTGTTAAAAATCAAAATTGTGGCATTTAATCTCCGCTTTTCAGGCTTCTGATTCAAGTATCAGTTTAAGAAAAGCCTTATAGGTTTTTCACTTTTCCCAGTGATTCCTGCCAGTAAAGGATGGTTAGACATCACAAGACCATGTGAGCAATTGGTCATGTCGAAGAACTGGATCATGCATTGCTGAATTCAAGATAAGAGGAAAATTCCGATATAGCAACATAGGCATTTTTCCCTTTCAGTTTCATTGCAAGTTAATGTCTGTGGCTGCCCCCATCTCTATGGAATACTTTGTCCCCTGAGGCCCTAGTGACTTTTAGGAAACTAATTTTTTCATCATGTCTTTGGGGCTTAATTTTTTTTCTGACTATTTTTAGGGTATTTTAATTAAGTTCATTTTTAATTCAGCTTCCCCAATATGGTTCTTTTTGCTGACCTTGGGATTTTGCATGTAAAGTGCCTGAAAACTTTTCATGGATCTCTGCAGCGTAAGGATGGGGATGGAGAAAAGTGTCAAAAAAACATCAATTCTCCCAGGGTTTTTTTGCCATTTTGCCTTTTCCAACCTTCCCCTTTGAGCTGTCTAATTCTTTAGCCTCCCCCTAAAGAATTAGATGGCTTACACCTACAACAGTTAAGAAATCAATAAGTTAGAAGAAGCAAGATTGAATTGAGGGATTTTTTTCTTGATCAGGAGTGTAAGCAGAGTACTCTGAAAACTTGCCAAACATTTTAGATGACCCTCCCAATGGTGGGAGAGGTCAAAACGTAGTTGCCCGCCCAAGCTGTAGTAATCCAGTATGGACCCCAGATGATCAAGAATGGAGCAAGTAGTACTTTACTTTCAGGTCCACTCTATATGCACAGGCTTCAAGCAATCAACCACATGATTTAGTATTGCCCTTTTTCTTGATCTAACGAATTCTGTAAATATTTGACAAGGCTGTATGTCATATAGAGCCTGCTTAATCTAGTGGTTATGGCACTAGGCTAGAAAGCGGGAAACTGTGAGTTCTAGTTCCATGTTAGGTGGTCATCTTGGGCTAGTCACATTCTCTCAGTTCAACCCACCTCACAGGGTTGTTGTTATTGGGGAAAATAGGAAGAGGGGGAAGGTCTGTTGGATAGGTTTGCTGCCCTGAATTGTTTGTAAAAATAATAAAGGCAGAAACAAGTAAGTAAGTAAATAAATAAATAAAATGGTGTGTCTGTTATAACAAAATGACTTGACAACTGATCTAAGCATAAAGAAGTGTCTGTGAAAGGTTGCTTGCCTATTGAATTTTATTCATAATAATGACTAAACAATATTTTTTTCTTCTCTGCCCTGTTATCTGTTTCCCCTCATTTCCCCTCATCTTCAGTTTTCTTCTTCTCTTTCTGACCCTATGCAAATGTATATTTTCTGTGCCCTATCACCAGTGTTTCACATTGCCAGAAAAATGTGAGAATGGCTTTCATGTGAATTAGTGTGTGGGCCCCTGGAGGTGACGCTTCATTTAAATTGGGGGTGTCCGATCATGGCGACTTTAAGGAATTCTGGGAATTGAAGTCCACAAATCTTAAAATTGCCAAGGTTTGACACCTGTGATTTAAGTGAAAACATGAGGTGATTTTTACCTCCATAAAGCAATTCATGGGGCCACAGACAACTTTGGACTAGTGCTGTGGAGAAGGCTTCTTTCCTGAAATGCTTCCTGCGCTGCTTCCAAGTCCTTTGGTGTGGACCTCAGAACTGGCTGCAATGGCTGCAACAGGAAGTCAGCTTGAAGTGTCCTCATATAGAAAAGATTGTCTGGCCCCTGGAGATAAGGTGGGTCCCCAGTCCTATGGGCTTCCAAAAAAGTATCAAGATCTGGCTGGCATGGGGGGTGTCTAAGAGTAAAGTTGGTTGGTGACTTGGAGGAAGTCCCTTCACTTTTGAAACTTTTGTAATCCTTAATTCTTTTTTAAACTCCATTTTTACTATTGTTTTTCTATGTTTGTTTTTTTTAATTTTTACTTATAAACTGCCCAAAGTCATTTAAGGCAGTATAGAAATTTGATAGATAGATAGATAGATAGATAGATAGATAGATAGATAGATAGATAGATAGATAGATAGATAGATAGATAGATAGATAGATAGATAAAGATTATATTCCTTCATGTAGTTGCTTTGAAGGTACATTTGGTTTTAAAGTTAATCGAATGAAGCTCCATTGTAGCTTGCATAGCCTTAGCAATTTATAATTCCATTGTCTAAATAAAGGAAGGAATTTAAAACTGATTTCTTTTGGATAATTTCTCCTGCACAGATTTTTCTGAACATGCCCGTCACTGCCAGAATAAATCTCTGAAGGGTGTGCAGTATTTCTCTATATTTACTTGGAAGCGCCTAGGATTGTAGCTCATGCAGGGCTAGCATCTGCCATAAATTGGTCTCGACTATGTACATGTGTAACTAAACTTGATAAGGATCTTATGTTAGAGAAGAAGTACGATCAATCTATTACTCCTAGCTATGCTTCTGCATGATTGCCTACTATTGTTGATTCTCCTTAAAACAGTCTTTTCCCTATTTCCACTTTTTTCTATTTCAGAATAGAAAACTACTCAAATACTGAGACATTACAAACATACAGAGGGAAAATTGTGCTGAGAACGCTCATGATCAAAATTTTATTTCCTCCCCTTTCTTCATTTTAGTTTGGGGAGAGGAAAAAACTTCTTTGTTCCTCACATCTGTTGCTATGTCAGTACGGATGCTTAATGCTTTAGCTGAGTCACTGTGGAGAAAATGGGCCTTGATTGAAGAAGGTTTATTACTTCTGCATAGAGCTGTGGTGGCGCAGTGGTTAGAATGCAGTACTGCAGGCTACTTCTGCTGACTGCCGGTCGCCAGCACTTTGGCAGTTCGATTCCCACCGGCTCCTGATTTACTCAGCCTTCCGTCAGTAAAATGAGGACCCAGATTGTTGGGGGCAATATGCTGACTCTGTAAACTGCTTCGAGAGGGCTGTAAAGCACTGTGAAGCGGTATATAAGTCTAAGTGCTATTGCTATTTCTAGGAAGGAAGGAAGGAAGGAAGGAAATCCCTGTTCCCAAATATGTAAGAATTTAAGCAAATTCATTTTCTTCCAAGAGTTTTCTTTTTTTTTCTTTTTGCATGTCAAGATTTTTTATGAATTTCTAATATGTCTCTCTTATTTCTCAAGTGCACATTTCACCTATGACCAGGAATAATAGACAGGGCAGGACTGATAACTGACTGCAACTTTCTGCACAAGCACTAGATGGCAGGAAGTAGATACTCTACTTCCTCTAGAGCAGGGGTGTCAAACTGTCGGCCCGCGGGCCGGATGAATCACACTGAAACCACGCCCACCCCATTGCCGGCAATGGGGAAAAGTCACGATATGTCACGACACTTCGCGTGACGTTGCGAGTTTGACACCCCTGCTCTAGAGTATCTGTTTAATATCTCTAGGTCTTTCTTTGTACATGTTAAAATTTACTTACTTTTTATATCTTTTATTTACTTTACTTACTTTTTATATCTTTTATTTACTTTTTTCCAAAATTTGTATTGTTTTTATTCTTTTTTAAAATTTTATTTATTCTAGTTCAAAGGGTCATTGTATCTGAACAAAGTCAGAAGTTAATCTTTTCTGTAATTTTCCTTTCCTGTTTGCATGCCCCATTTTTGTTTTCTTCCCTTCTCCCCCACCTTTTCTCTTTCCATTTTTTTATTAATTTATAATTTATATTTTTTAAATTCAATAAAAGTTTATGAAAAAAAATATTTAATTATGTGTGTGTGTGTCTCATACACATGAGTATTTGTTTGTTGTCACGTAATGGTCACCTGATTTTTTTTTTCCAGCTCAGATATGATAGTCCTGAGATGTGATATAAAAATAAATAAAAAGAAAACTATAACAACAACAAAAAGGGCTAAAATTGCAGGTTACATAAAATATCTTCTTTTCAAAAGTCAAAATAGTTATTCATCTGACTATTTTAAATAGTCAGTTAAGATTATCATAATATTTGAAGGAGTTTTCACCTACATTTATAGCTATGTACATAAATAAAGCTTTAAGCAACTTTTTAATATATAGAATACAGAATATAGTGAAAACAGAAAAGCAGTGAAGTACTTTTTAAAAGAACTTTATTTCGTAAGCCTTCAAGCGAAGTTCAAGGCACTTATGGTGACTTCAACTGCCAATCTACTAATTTTCTATAATTCACTAACCCACAATCCTCAGCTTGCTTAACTAGTAATAAATTCCACTGAACTCTGAGATTTATTTTTGAGAAGATATGCATAGAGATGTGAACCTTGTTTGTGGTCCCTTTCAAAAATGGTCATATTAAACCCCATCACTAACAAATTTACCAGAAGATAAATTCACAAAGTAACTTTTCTCTTCTCCCTTCTATGTATTCTGACTCTTCGCTATTTGAAACCAGGGAGGATATAACTAGGATGTAACTAGGCTGCATTTTCTAAACACTATCCAAAACTGTGTTTTTGAGATGGGTGACTATATAAATTGGAATAAAAAAATGAATAAATAATGTCTAAAGGATTGAGAGGCTCAGAAGTATTTTTATAAATAAGAAATGGTGCTGGAGCCCTATGCATAGCATTTTAAAATGTAAACATCTCTTCTATTAATATTATTTAATTAAAACACCTATTTAAAACAAGGTCGAGATAACATGGCTTTGGGAATTCTTTCCAATCTTTGACCAGGAGTGGCCATAGGAAGTTTCTCATTTTCTTAGGCATAGTGAAGTATCATACTATATCTCTGTGTGCTTCAGTGTCTCTTTGTCTTGTGCCTATATGTGTTCGCATACGTGTGCACTGGGCAGGTTGCAATCTTTGGACCAGAAGCCAAGGGACCGGGAGAAAGGAGGAAGGAGAACTCAATCTGGAGTAGTCAGTAGGATTTTCATCTGTTGCCCTTCTGCCCTCAATATCAGATTCAGCCAGTGGTGGGATTCAGCCAGTTCATACCACTTCGGCAGAACCGGTAGCTAATTTTTTGTTGTCCAGGCCCAGAATTGACTTCCAGAAGCGGCATCCACACAGAGAACCAGTTGTTCACATATTTGAATCCCACCACTGGATTCAGCCATTATGTTGTATTCACCACTGAATAATATTCACTCTGCACAATGTAGCCCACATATTAAACAGTGTTTTAACTGCACCTCTAAGAATCTGATGACTTCAATACTCACTAGATGGCAATCTTGATCTACAGAACTATAACTGTGATATACCCAGGCAATCTTTAAAGCCGGAATAATTAAATATGATTCTCTAAGAGGGATCTTAAAATTAGTTGTGGGCAAGGAAGATAAAAGAGGACAGAACCATAAGAAGTCTCCAGGCAAATAATTTTGTGTATGAGGAAGAGGTTTAGGATAAAAGTAAATGTGTGTGAGAGAGACAGGGAGAGAAAGGGAGGGAGGGAGAGAGAGATTTTGGAGTTCAATGATAATTAGTAAATAAACGCCAAAGTTGGGACACATTGTCCCTTGGGAAAGTTCTGTAAAGGACCATGAATCAGAGAATGCCCAGCCTGGTATGTTGACGTCAGAACAGTTTTCCAGAAGATTCTCTGTTCCGTGTTCAACAAATGCAAAGGGCGAAAACTCTGACTCTATTCCCCCTTTATATCTCTCTCCTATGGGAATCCAGTTCTATTTCTGTGAACAGCCACAGGATCTCTAATGTTGTCATTTTAGGAAGCTAGCAAAATGCTCAGGTTTTCTTGTTAGTACATTTCCCCAGCCAGGATGAACAGACGCACAAGAAAAATGAAAATAGCCTAAGTGATGTTAGGTGTGTTGAATATATTTTTTTTTTATCATTCAGGAGAATTTGAAAAATAACTTAGGTTCAGTAAAAATACACGCACAGCTAAACCACATTTCTGACCTCTCTTTTAAAAGTGTACCTGCAAACACAGAAGGATAACAAAGCAAGGCACAGGGCCCTTGTTTGCTCTGCATTTTGGCAATCCTGTAACCCATTCTTCGCTTGGCGGGTTTGCTTAAAAAGCAGTAATTTGCATTGTGAGCTGAGCATTCAAGGCTGTCCCTCAGTTTTAAAGCATAAGGAAGCTTTGTTTCGATCTGTAAGGATCTGAGTGCTGTGATCCCAATCTGGAAAATGTGGTTAGAACCTATTCAGCCCTTGATAGTGTCTTTCTCATGGGATACCCTTCAAGCTAACAGGGTTGTCATTGTGTACCCACTCTTCCCTTAATTACTGAATCATTCTCTGTTTATCTCTTTTAAGGCCAGAAACAAAAAAAAAATTAATATAACTATACCATTTTAAGAAGCTTGCCCTTCTTTCATACTCTGTTTAGAACTGCAGTTTCTCTGCAGGGTTTTCTACCAGATTGACTACTTTTTAAAAAAATGTCGGTCCCATTGTGAGGTTTTAACAAACCGCTGGACAAAGAGGAATTCAATACATGAAAAGCATTCTCAGTGACTCTGTCTCCATGCTGGAACCATCTTTCCTACTTAACTTTTTTCCCATTCTAAGCTGCTGTGAAAACATAATATTGAAAAATAGTGCGATGCTTGGCTTCCTCTAGTTTCTTATGAGTACAGTGCTAATGATAAGTTAAAGATTTATCATCTTTCTCGAAACATTTTGATTCTAATTCTTAATTCTGATATGTTGTTAAGGAATAGAATACAGGTAGTCCTGGACTTATGACTGTAAGTCATTGCAGTCAGAAGGCAAGGTGTTGTGTTCAAAGTTATGACCGTTTTTAAGTGAACACCATGATTATTAAGCAAATCCATTTCCCCAATGGGTATTTTTTTTTTTTGCCAGGAACTTTATTAGGACTAAGAAAACATCTTTGGTGCAATATTTGAGTTGTCCAAAATTCTTCATTAAGTTGGGTGTTACACAAAAGAAAAATATTTAATGACTAAATTCAGATATCATTTCTTGGTGTCAGTTACTTAAGTGAAATTTAACCTTTGCTATAGACCTCAGCTAATTAATTCTACAAGCGAAGATGCATGGCTTATTCAGTAAACCATGTTAATCAAACTATAGCTTAGCCATTAGAATCTGAATCAGGCTTACATCTACAACCTGAAGTCACTTTTTTAAAATCATCAAACCCCTTGCTTTATGTAACAAAGTTATACTGCAATCTTATACAGTAACCAAGAAACAATGCTTCTGAAAAAAAAAATGTACACATAAGGTAGTACCACTAAAGCAGAGTCTACATATCTATATGTTTATTTACATTGGTCCTATGTTAAAGGATCTTTAGGTGAGAGAGTAGAAGACCTAGGATGTTGGGGTGTATGGAAAAACAACATTCCATTAAGAAAAATACTGTTGACAGAGAATGAATCTTCCTCTGTCTCCATACTAGCAATTCTTATGGATGACTGTACAATGTCTTATTCATCCATTCAATTTGTACATTGCACCAATCCAGTGTTTTTCAAACATGGTCACTTTAAGTTGTGTAACTTCAATTATCAAAATTCTGGGAGTTGAAGTCCACACATCTTAAAGATACCAAGTTTGAAAAACACTGCATTAACCTATAATATGATGGGAAATACAAGAAAATTAGTTGAATTCACACAACATGCTATATTTATGTATATATTTATAAAATTTACTACAGCCACCCACACTAAAGAATATATTTATAAATTATGAAGACTGGATTATCACATCACTGTTAAGCTTGATCTACCATATCTGGGTTGCAAAGTTCCAGCTGACCACTAGAATAGCAGCCTTGAGATGTTGGGGCTGCTCTGTCACATCCTACTTTTGACTCCTGGGTTTCAAGAGATGGAAGCAAGGGAAATGTTAGCTTAAGGATTTTTGTAGCACCTCCAGATCCAGGTGACAAAAAATCCAGATCATCCCAACTAGGCAGCAAAGACTAAAAGCGTTAAACATCCTTTTGATGCCAGCTAGCGGTCATCTAGATTTTTGCAGCCCAGTTATGATATCCACATGTGAAGCTAAGAGCAAATCAATTATATTTTGGCTTAGTTTGGTAGGTATAGTCTGCGTAGTGTAATCAGCCAAGACCCAGCAGATTTGAGAAGACAGCCCCAAAAGAGTTATGGCTTTGTTCTAATTAGTCTGTGGTTTTAGGAAAGCTCTGGAGCTCAAGGCTATGAAACGCTTCAAAGGGGTGCTTCACTCCGACAAAGATTCAGTTCAATTCCCATGGAACAGATTCACAAAATGAAGTAGGGACCTGCTTTGATGTAGCAAACTGAATCAGATGGCTCCAAAGTGGTTACAGACTCCATGGCTTTTCTGCTGTTTTGGAGGCTTTTTGCAGACAAAATGTAATTTTGCCTTTTCACTTCCATATATGGAGAAGACTGGGGGGCGGACGGGGGAGGGGGAGTGTTGTCAAGTATTTTTCCTGACATTTAGTAAGTGACTGGCCAATGAGTTTATCGCCTCATTAAGTTCTCTGCCTATCAGAGCTCTCTTGGGGTGGTAAGGGTGGCACTGCTTCAGGCTTCGTTCATTTTCTTAGTACTCAATGCTCATTAATGTGGCCAGCTAAAAGGCTTAACTTTGCTCTCTCCTGTCCAAACAGAATTATACATGTTTGTGATGATCCTGTCAGCCAATTTAGAGCCCTCTTCATTTCTTAGCATTTTGAATATGGTTTCACAGCTGACCAGTCCAGTAGCCCATTGGAGCCATATCTTACTTTTAAATTCTGCTTGATCCATGCTCGCGTAAGTTTCTCAATTATGAGTGAATGGATTAACATTTATTTAGATATTTTTTCCCCATTTCTAAAGCTGCCCAGCTTCTTTCAGTAACTAAGGGCAGAATATCAATTTAAAATCAAGAAAGAGAAAGGATTCATAAGGGCTGGCTGAAATGTCCACTGCTTTTAAGAATAAGAGGACCGCAAGCCTACTTGTTCTAATGAACCGATAGAGTGGCAGCCATGCTCTATGAGGTGAAATTTATCAATGGGCTTTTCCAGCCTTATCCCGTTCTGAGTGGTTTCTTTTAGGAGCAGCCATGTTTGCCATCCAGCTATCCCAATACAACTGGTACAGAAATCGTATTAATTAGAAGGCCAAGTGAATGGGAATTCTTCACTACAATGTGAATCTCAGGATCTCAGAAAATGAAGGGCCTAATGTTTAAATGGTTTTTGAAAAATAATACATTTCATTTGGAAGGAGGATACTTTCACCATTGATTCAACCTATCTCTATAGGCCCTTTGGGGCAACAATTTGGAGTTTGCTGTGTTGTCCTTTTTCCATCCTTGTTAATCTCTGCCTTAAAAGAGGCACCAGGGAAATATTTCAAACATTTAGTGGAGTCCTTCACTGCACCTGGCTGAAACATGGCAGGGTCAATTCCTTTTAAAAAGTCTACCATTTTAGTCTGCCAAAGAAAGGAAGGAACAAAAGTGGCTGCAGGCATTTTGATGCTTGCCTATTACTGAATATGCACAAATCTGTTTTGAATTGAATTTTGAAGTAGCTTGGATCATGCTTATTCAACTTGCAAATGTACATCTCCAAATACAACCAAGACTAATTGCCCAGAAGTAGCCTATTTTTATTCCTCTGCATAAATTTAAATGCTAGCAGAACAGATATTTATGGCTGTAGAAAGTCAACTTTGGTCTGAGAAGAAGAGTTTTTAGAAAGCACATTCCACTGAATGGCATACAAGATTAATAAATTATTGTTATAACAAATATAACAATCATTGGTTGAAAACTAATTATGTCTTTTAACATAACTGTGAATAGAAAATATTGGTCATCATAAAGACATCACCTTCCTCCCTATACAAGACACCTAACAATGAGGTTACACTGCCAATTATCAGAGTCATAACTGAAGAAATTATGCCTAACAGTTGAAATAAAATTCTCCAATGAATTAACAGGGAGAGTGTGAAGTGATTTATGCCAAATGCGGATGTAAATCTTGAGTCTTCAATGCAAGACCACAAAGTTCTGCATTATAATTAATTTTCATGCCAGTCCTATTAATGATCCACTTTCAGAGCAATTTGTTGACAAGAATGTGTATAGTTGTCGAAAAGATCATTAAACCCTCATGATAATGAGCTCTTTTGATAGAAACTCTGTATTTAGTAATTATCATTTGATTGATTTATCACTGACTGTGGCATTCAGCTTCATAAACAGATCATGAATTGCTCCATTTAAGTAATGTAAACATTTTAGAATTCCGTAAACTGACTCTACAACAAATCTAGTCAGACAGGATCAACCCGTTTCAAATGCAACCTTGCAGCTTGAGAGATGGACACACAACCATTGTGAAAATTACACTGACCACCAAAGACAAGATTGTCTTACCTATTTCTGCCATGGTTATCCCTGGAGCTAATTGTCCATTGTTGCAAAAGCTATAGGTAAACAAGTTTGGTACAGAAGTGAGGTCATAAATAGGTTCTTGCTTGATCTGTTTGATTCCGGTCATGTCTAAGCCAGACTGATCTGGGGAGGGCTGAGCAGAATCCACACTGTAATAACCCTCTGACTTCGGCAGGTCAATGATGTGCCCATTTGAATAAGTGCCATCCGTTTCATTGTTCAGGTTGCTTAAGCCATTGCTGATGCTACTGCTGTAGACTCGGGCCAAGGCTTCAGCCTCGCCGCTCTGTTGCTGGCGCTGCTCCTGCAGCCGCTGCTGATGCTTCTGTACCTCAGCATAGAGACTGTCTCTCTGCTTCTTGGACATTCTTCCAAACTTTACAGCTGAAAGAAGAACAATTTCAAAAATACATTGGTATTTTTATTTTTAAAATATCACTTTGACCAGGTGCAAGGTACTAAGTGCTTCAAACTGATTAGAGATCGTTAATCTTTAAAGGCTATGCCAATTTGTGATTTAATAATGGTTATTAGATAAAGCACAACAAATGGATTTATACCACATATAAGGCAGCGAAGGAGTTTAAGAAATCACATTTGTTGAGAGATTTTTTTATATGGTATAAAACATCCATCACTGGAACTATTCATTCATTCATTCATTCATTCATTCATTCATTCAGTATAAGAAGCACCATGGCATCTGGGAGATTGCTTTCAGTATGCAATCTTCTTGAAAATCTTTGCATATAAATCTCTTATTTTGTCTCAATTAGACCAACAGAAAAATATAGATGTATATATTTGATCCTTACTGTGCAGAGGCTGAAATAACCTGTACAGGAACTCAAAGAGAATTAATATTGAGCAACTGTGAACTTATCCATTTTTAATGGGAGAAAAAATTTGTTCATATAATAGTTCAAGCAATTCAGTTTTGTTTCCACCTGTTTAACTTCATGGTGAGAAAAGCTTCGCTTATATATACTTGTTAAAGTAAGAATCAAGCTGTTTCTGCATCATTCCCTTGGAAATCTCAGCAACTTTACCTTAAGACCAGTAAACATGAGATTAATCTACTAAAAAGTAATGGACCTAAAGTAAAGACTCCAGATACAACAAGAAATGTTTAGCTTTAATTTCATTCCATTTAATAAATAGTTTGTTAGTTAAATTAACGGTCTGTCCATTACTGTAAATTGAAATTTTACTGCATATGCCATTTATGTCAATTACATAATTACAGATATAAATGGATGCAAATTATGTAATTTGGATTTAATGGATATTTGTATTTAACAGATGACCCTCCATACTCATTATTGTCATAGATTCACTTATCGGGTTTATCAGGATTATTTTACAGTTGATTTCTTCTTCAATGTCCTGTAAATTTCAGTCAAAATAGTCTGCCCTGTCTGATTCTTCTAGAAATCTATTTGGTAGTTGAGATATACATTAATTAAAAAAAAGGTTTAGTATAAAATAATGATGATTTTTAAAAATAAATAAATCAGCCTGTTCATTGTTTTATAATGTTTAGAATAATAGTTAATGTTGGTCATTGTAAAGAGAGAGTATTTTAATTTTTAACTCATAGGCTTTCACTAATAGAGTGGAAGAAAATGATGTGATATAGTCCTCTGCAAGTTTGGAATTTAAATAATTCCAAATTATTTAAAAGCCGAAAGGATGTCCTTTGAGTTAAGCATTCTTTTTAATTGAACTTCAGATTTCTGAAGGAAATGAAGAATATTTTAATTATTTTCTTTTAAAAACTCATAGAGTTTGACTGTGACCATAGGATATTGTCACCCAAAGTGACAACCTTTTGTCCTTGTATGTATACTATTTTGCTGGTTGCCTTTTCCTGACAAGGAAGCTGTAGGGCAGGGGTAGTCAACCTTGGCTCTTTTATGACTCGTGGACTTCAATTCCCAGAATTCCTGAGCCAGCTTAGCTGGCTCAGGAATTCTGGGAGTTGAAGTCCACGAGTCATAAAAGAGCCAAGGTTGACTACCCCTGCTATAGGGTCTAGTCTCCCAGGCTCACTCACTCCAATTGCTCACCCTAGCCAAAGTTCGACTGAAATCAAGAGAATATTCTTCCTAGAGTGCCAGGCAACCACCATCCTGCTGTGCCTAATGAGCAGCCTCACAACTGCTTTTTCATCTCCCCATGTTCACTGTGCAGCAAAGCAGGGCTCTAAAAATATTGTTTTCAGATTTGTACCCTGTGTGATTTATCAATTTTCTCCAAACCTTTAATCTGTGCACTAACAGGATTAGGACTCTTGGAAAGTAACAAACCCCAACTCCCTATTATCACAATCTGTCAACGGGGCTGTTATCTTCACACACGCTTTTTGGGGGGAAGTGGGGGAGAATGTTATACAGGTTACAATGAAGGGAAATAACAGACTAAGGGAAACACTCTACAGGAATCACACTTCCTCTAAAGAAGCACAATGTGTAGGTTACATCCCAGAAAAAGATTTGTCACATATAACTTTAAAGTAATAAAAGGGTTCATTTCTTCTGACAAGAAAAGGGAGAAAATTGCCAGTCATAATGCAAAGCAATATTGTCATCTTCATTAGCCGTTTTTTTTTTCAATAGGTTGGTACAGAGCTGGGGACAGCACCATGCAGGAGTCCTTGCTGTTTTTGTCAGAATGATGAAAGCAGGGTCAAGCATTGCAAGCTCTTCTGTCTTCCGACATGTGAGTGACATCATGACCGCATTCCAAAGAGGCAGAGCTCATGTTGTGTGCCTCAGCGTTGCTTTCATTATTCTGACCCCCTTTGTTCTCTCTCTCTCTCTGTGTCTCACACACACGCAAACACACACAAATGCACGCACTGCTGTTGACCAGGGAAAATGTAGCCCTATAGAAATTACTGGACTGAAACTCCTATCAACCCAAACCTTGAGCTATCTTGCCTGGGCTTCATTTGATCTGCAATCCAAAAACATCTGGCAGCATCACTTCAGCTCCACAATAGACACTATAAAAGACACCTGTATGAATAGACATTTCTTTCTAGATTGAGGTAATATTTGGCCACAAAAGTGACATGATATCAGTTAGGCACCTGTCGCCTATGGAAATCATCCAGGTCATGGTTGTCCGAAATGTGCATAAGTACGTGTCCTTTCTCCGGGGAATACTCAGGAAGTAGCATGCTACTACTGAAAAGGGAATATTTCAGACATTCTGGGATTTTTCATTTCATTGTCACTGTTTGACCCACTGCCATTATGAGGAAAGTATTGCAGGGTAAGAGATTTGGTCTTCTTAATGAAAAATAAAAGGATAAAATATGCAGGAAAAATGTTTTTAGACTTGCGAAAAAAATGGAACAGAGCAAGGACACATCCCTCAAGAACTTTCGATATTTACTGCGTTGAAACCCTTAAGAACATAATGGAGCTAACCTTTAACGTAACATAATTTCTATAAAAAAATAAATAAATGCAGCTTCTTGTATATTAACATTACTCAGTATTAGGCTTCATTCTTCCTAAAGGGTTATTTAAAATATTCAAGAAACTGCATTCATTTTCAAGGCAAAATATATTAACTGTAGTAGACTCTCCTGTCCTAGGCATTGCATTCTAGTTCAGTCCCCTGTCTCCTTAAAAAAAGAAAGCCCCAAACAAGCTGGTAAGTTCACCTAAGTTGCTTTTACAATGTGCATTTAACCATACCAATTTTCATATCATTTTGTTTTCAGCTATATTGGAACATAATTCAATATCTTTCTTCTTCCTCCATATTTGTAAGACTGACTCTGGTGAACAACAGTAAAATCAAATCATGGAAACAATTAATCAATGAAAAAACAATGATTAACCAGGAAGAAACAATCCACTATCTGCCTTGTGTATCCAGCTTCACAAAGTAGTCCTCCTTTCACTCTAGTCCAAGGCCTAGGGGAATAGCTGAGTTTTTAAGGCTTGTCTGTTCAAATCTCTGTGGGAATGCTGTTCCAAATGACAGAGAAAGCACACTTTCGTGATTCCATGAGATGGTTAATGGATGGACATGGAGCATGTTGCTTCTGTCTGAATAGACAGGCTGGAAGACAAGCAGCCAGTTTGGTCTGTAGCTAAGGCACTAGGTGGGGACACTGAGTTTTAGTTCTGACTTAGGCAACAAACCAACTGGGTGACCTTAGGCTAGTCTCTCTCCCAGTTCTAAAAAGAAGAAGGCAATGGCAAACCACTTGCAAAAATCTTGCTAAGAAAACTGCATGGATTGACACAAAGGTCAACACATACATATCTGTGTTGACCACTGTTCAAGCAGCCATAATCTTTCTGGCAATGAGGGCAGTTGCCTGGGCATATGGAGGAATGTCCGTTATTGCTGGCACTACTGCACTGTGGAACAGCTGCACTTTTGCATGTTCTTCAAGGCGGTCTCACATAAAGTTGCTTTTGCTTCCTTCCATAATGTCCAAGTTGATTATGATTTACCAATCAGTGTAGAGGAGTTCTGAAAAATGCTTCTGATTGACAGCACTTTCAGCCACTTGTTGCTCAGCCTGTGCTAGTGAATAGCCAAGGGCAGAAAATGCAACCAATCCAGGCTTGCTTTCTCCTCTTTAAATTTGCCAGTTGCTAAATGCTCTGTCTCCCAGTTAGTAATATTTCTTTCTCCTTTGCTTCATAAAAACCAGAAGCAAATAAACAAATATTTTTATTTATTCATTAAATTTATATGCTGCCCATCTCCCCAATAATATTTCCAGCAATTTTCCCTAAAACATGCACAGACAATACAATAATTTGCTCATGTTATCAATTGTAACAGTTATAATTGGTGGCTGAAATTTTCTTTTTTGTGCATTTACTCAATGCACTAGTATTTTGTTTCTAGCCGTATTTCCTTACAGTATTTTCAATTCTGTAGGCTACCTTGAGCTTTTTTTGACTCAGTGGCCATCCATCCATCCATCCATCCATCCATCCATCCATCCATCCATCCATCCATCCATCCTTGTCTGTCTGTCTGTCTGTCTGTCTGTCTGTCTGTCTGTCTGTCTATCTATCTATCTATCTATCTAA
This sequence comes from Protobothrops mucrosquamatus, assembly GCF_001527695.2. NCBI lineage: Eukaryota > Metazoa > Chordata > Lepidosauria > Squamata > Viperidae > Protobothrops > Protobothrops mucrosquamatus. Next base: position 28,001 of record NW_015390739.1, on the reverse strand, counting down.
AGTTTAAGCTGCCCATCTCGGTCACATAGGGACTTTGTGGACTCTAAATAATAGATAAAAATAAATAGTAAAATAATAAATAATAAAATAAATAAAATAAAGCTTTCATCATAATAGGCTGCTCTGGGGCCTGCTCTGAACAATGTTTGTGTTTTGAGATTAAAGCATTCCTTCAGTTTAATAGACAAATGGGGGGGGGGGCATTGGAAGGGACCTGTTAAATGCATAATGCCATATGCATAAAATAGCAAATGCTGCATTCAAAAGTCTACTTAAACCAAGGTCTGGCAAATCCCATTACAGTTGTTGAGAAATTTAGCTTAATGCTTATCAGCAATTCTGTTCCAAATTTCCACTGTGACATCTTGTACTTGGATTAATTTTACTCTCTGTTTGACATCATAACCCCTCTAGTTACAAAGCCTTCTGTTTGGGGAACAGCAGGGATCCATGTCACCGAACAGAAAGATGCCTTTACTTTGGGAAAGGGAAAACAGACTGCAAGGAAGAACAGTTCCAAAGACTGATCTGTGAATCAGAAACCCAGGGCTTTACCATCTCGAGACATTCCCAGGGCAAGACACTTCTGCAGTCGGCAGTGTTGGCAGCGATTTCTGTTGGTTCTGTCAATTAAACAGTTTCTCTGCCTTGGGCAGGAATACGAGGCATTGTTTTGCTGACTCCTCCTGAAGAATCCCTAGTAAGGAGAAAAAGAAAGACAGCTAGATCTCTGTATTTAAGGCAGCATCTCAGAACCATCCTTGCAATTAAAATAGTGTCTGGATGTGGCATAATTTTTGAAATTTTGCCAGGTACAGATAAAGTTGGGATAATAATGAATGTCAGCCTTAGTGTTCGAACACAAGTCCCTACTTAGCTACGATGCTCTGTATAATGCTAGTCTGCCTGCATTCTCAACTTAACGTTTCTCTCACAGTTGTTGCAAAGGTTAAATTAGGACAATTTTATACACACACTTTCCCCCAGAAGGTCCAAAGATTTTGGAGGAATTGTCAGGATACAAAAGTGAGAAATTAATAGAAAAGGGTTTCTCAACCATAGGTTAAGAGGTGTGGACTTCAACTCCCAGAATTCCCCAGCCAGCATGGAGCTGAAATCCACACAGCAAAGTTGAGAAACACTAATGTAGAGTAACAGGTTTAAGTCAAGAGTTATCTCCAAAATCTCTTGGCTGGCAGTGCTCAGTTATACAATCTATAAAAACGATGAAGCTACTATTGTAAATAAAAGGAATACTTTTATTAACCATATCTTCAGAGTTTCTGGAAAACTTGATATCCTTAGAAAAAAGAAGAAGAAAGGAACAAACAGCATGATATGATTATGAACGAAGGGACAGTTTTTTTAAGCTTTGCGAAGTACTGTTCAAATCTTAACTCTTACTATTCAGAGTTGAATAATATGAGTTGCTAAAATTTTGTAATGTTACATATGCTTACCTGGGAGTAAACTCTGTTCAATAGAGTGATATTTCAGAATATGTATAGACTATGCAATGCCTTCTTAAATAGATGTTTCTGCTCCATTTTTATTCAACACATTTGCTCTCCCCCCCCCCCCCAGCAATCTGGTATGGCAAACTGAAACATCCTGCTGTACTGGCAGTTTTTATTTCCCCTGACTAAGCCAAACAGAGGGGAACTCAAGTCTTTTTCATTCAAATGTCATAATTTTTTCTCACTCATTTGAAATAGGAGCTAGAAGCAAGACTTGAGCTAAAGAGATGCGTGCATTTATATTTGTTGAGAGGCTGTTTTATATTTACAGAGAACATGTTCTTTTTGTGCTACTTGTACATGCCCTCAAACATTTTGGAAAAATCACATGTGTAGTCTTGAGATCAGGGAGAATGGCTGACATTTTTGCACCATTTTGAAAATCCTTGCTGAAACGACTCTCATTTAATCCAAATATGATGGAAGCTGCCACAGAATGCAGTGACGACACAGACACATAAACATTACATACCTTGCAGCCTTCACAGGTGATGACCCCATAGTGTATTCCAGAGGATTTGTCACCACAAATTTTGCATGGTATCACTTCAATTTGTGCTGGAAAAGAAAGGAAGTGTTGGTGCATGTTTCTGCGGTTCTCCCTTTTCCTTAATTTTGCATCATGAAATAGGTACCTGAAGAAGCTCAGCTGGTCACTACGGAATTCTATCCTATAGTGCTGTGAATTCTCAAGCACAATTTCACTGTAAATAATGTAGGGTTATTCCAATTTCTTCTTTCAAGCTACTCTTATCTCTCTAGACAGCGTGCTCCATAGATTTCATCCTGCATTTACTTGTCTTGCTGATAAGTCTAAATTCTTCTTTTCATAATTACATGTCATGGAAATCTATTATTCTCTATAAATTACCCTCTTGCCTCTTCTAATAATTTTTCAGGCAGAAATCTAGACTTTTCCTACAGCCCTGGATGACATGCAGAGAAATAAAAACTCCTTTCATTTGTACCTGGTATGGTACAGTTCGTATCATGATCACAATATTGATCTACAGTTTCCCCATAAACCATTATAATACCAGGTCACAAGAGACATCAATCTATTTATAAGCTTCTATGAACTTTTAGTCTAACTGCAATGCTTTGTATATGAGAAATTAGTGAAATTCTATTTTGCCCACATTTTCTTTTTTTCTTATATATCAATGTGCCTTAAAATGACCATCTAAGCATTATCAAGAAAAGGATAAGGTTTGCATTAAAACCAGCCTATAATATTTTGCCAATTTGTTATAAATTTCAGTATAATGTGATATATAATGATGTAACCATTATATTGTTAGGCTTGGTTTTCGGTGGCCTCTTCTGGTTCCTAAACTTTTCTATGGGTCTCACTGAAGGACTACAGGCAAGTCACTTGTTTTCAGTCCAAACCACCCCATGACTGGCCTGAGACTCATAAAAAAGTTCAGAAACCTGAAGAGGCCACCGAAAACTAAGCCTAAACCTCTTTCCATGTAAGATTGACCTAAGACATTTTGTGACTGCATTGGTTTTAATGGAAAAGAAATCTTTATACTAGTATCACATGTATTGTCCATGCTGACATAAAATTACTCATAGAAACTTAAAAGCCAGGGCAACAACAACATATTTACTCTTAAGTAGGTTCAGGACACTTTTATGAGGCATCTGAATGGAGTTAAGGATATAAAAGAAATATGTGATTTATGAGGTAATAATGAATAGAGTATTCATCCTTCTGCACTCAAATGTTCTTGTGAAGAAATGTATACGGGTAGTCCTTGACGTACGACCACAATTGAGCCCAAAGTTTCTGTTGCTAAGTGAGACATTTGTTAAGTGAATTTTGCCCCATTTTATGATTTTTCTTGCCACAGGAATTAAGCGATTCACTGCAGTTATTAAGTTAGTAATATGGTTGTTAAGTAAATCTTGCTTCCCCATTGACCTTGCTTGTCAGAATGTCGCAAAAGGTGATCATATGATCCCAGGACACTACAATTATCATAAATATGAGTCAGTTTCCAAGCAGCTGAATTTTGATCAACGGGGATCCTGCAATGATTGTAAGTGGGGAAAACGGTCATAAATCACTTTTTTCAATGCCATTGTAACTTTGAGAGGTCACTAAACGAACTATTGTAAGTCAAGGACTACCTGTATATGCATTATCCACAAGACATTATCCATGCAACTTGAATTCAGAAAATTGTACGCAAAGTTCCATATATTACGAACCCATGTGCACAAAACATTCTATATTAGTGAAAGTTTTGAACAATAACAAATGAATATTTTTCAAAAGGTATATAATAATCAGCTGGATTTCAAGTGATTTGTGCATCCCTATCTGAAATGGTTTCCGATAAGAAAAATTAAATAATGTGTTAGAGAAAATAGCTGGAAGCTAGATTTTCGGCTGTTAACTTTTGATTTTTTTTTCCATTTGGGGACTATTTTGTACAAACAGGCATAATTAGATGATAAAGCTCATCACATGAGAATTCTACCCTGTTAAAAAGTCATTTATGCGTCAGCCCTAAGGACTTCAATCAAAGACATTCAAAGGTAATATGGATCAAGGCCCTTTGTGTACATGCTATATAAAGAAGAAATCTCCTGATGCCACGCTTCACCTAATAGACTACTCAAGAAATAATGCCTATTAAAAAAAATCCTGTAATTATGCAAGTACATTGCCTGACAATCAGGATGCATGGGGAAGGTCTATTACTATATAAAATGATACAGTATAGCAATGATTGCTTTTGGACTAATGCATAAGCGAGAGTCACAAATGATTTATATGCGCACATTGTATATGCATGAATGCATTCATTATGAACAAATGAATTACACACTGGAATCTGGAATATAACAAGAAAGAGGTTTACCAGGAAGAGTTTTAAGAAGTGATTGGACAACCATTTATCTGAAATAATGCTTGAGCAGGGGTTGGACTAGAAGACCTCCAAGGCCCCTTACAACTCTGTTATTCTGTTATTCTGTAAGTCAGTTGTGTTATTTTGTATTGCACAAAAGTACACTTTTGTATACAATACATATTCAAAGCACTATGTAGGTTTTACAGAGTATTGTGAATTTTCTTGAGATAACTCCTAATGTATGGAGATCCATAGATACCAAGGCTTATTTCCTCCAGAGAGGAACTAAAAAGTTCTCTCTTGAGAGTCTCTTATCTCCAGCTCCTACATGAGATATACTGTATGCTCTGATCCCCCATTGGTGCCATCAGACCGATTCTCTCTTTCTTTGAGACACCATAACATCTGAACTTCATTATCTTCAAGTCTCAACCCAGAGAGTCCCATGAATGAAGAGCCAAATGGTTGGCTGAAATGTCTTATATTGCTCTTGACAGCAGGGATGGGAAATGTCACTATAGTCATGTCTGCAGCTTTGCAGCATATTTCTATTATTATAGGGACAACTAACGCGAGAGAGAAAAGAGAAACAGGCAGGCTTCATGTTTTGCAATCACAAACATATGCTAGGAAACACAGACAGCAGCATTAGCCCCTTTTCCCTCTACAAGACTGCAGTTTAAGGCCTTGTAACAGAAACTTGAATCAATTAACAGCTGAAAGAAAAAGAAGTGACTATATTCCTGAAACATCTTGAATTACTGTAATTAACACACAGGGTACTGGGTTTCCTTTGCAGATTTAATGATGGCCAGCATCTCCTACATCTTGTGGACATTGCAGCTTTGTTTGGCAATTGAGAACAAGGTGTCCCTCCAACTCAGCTTTCCCCCATGGAGGTAGGCAAATAATTGATAAATTAGTTTAGCCTATGCTTCTTTCCATTCAGCGGAAATGAAAGGAAAATCCCCTCTTCCAAATATATCCTAGCAGACACATTTGAAATTTTGTACAAGTTTTGTGGAACGATGGCTTGGCTTATAAAGAAGGGAGGCTGAATAGAGATCTTTTTATCGGTGGAATGCAATCTGCTCAGTGGTGGGATTCAAATATGTGAACAACCAGTTCTCTATGTGGATGCCACTTCCGGAAGTCCATTCTGGACCTGGGCAACAAAAAATTAGCTACCGGTTCTGACAAAGTAGTGCGAACTGGCTGAATCCCGCCACTGAATTTGCTGAAATAATAGAGAAGGAGCAACTTTTGTCTAGTTTTCTTACTGTTGCCTTCTATGCCACCTTATGTAATGTCCCAGATATCCCTCTCTTATAGTTTATGGTAGGAAAAATGTAAAGCAAAGATACATAACCCAATCCCGAATCCTGAACTGAATTAAACCATATTGATTAAATTTGATTACTATTTAAACTTTCTTATCAATCAATAAGACACAAGCAACTATTACCAACTACAGTTATGAAAAATGCAGTGTCATAAACCTGGATGTAAGTACCTAACCTTAGGTATGCATTTGTCACTTACTCCCCTTGCTCCTTACTGTGACTGGTTCTGTAGAGATCTAGATAATTCTTATAAAAAATTCTTTTTATATTTTCCTGCATATCATAACACAGAAAGGGCCAATTTAGATTATACTGTATTAAAATATAGTGCATACTGTTCTATATTATCTTATAAATGGAAGTGTATATGTTGCTATCCATGCCATTTTTGTCTCACTCAAAGCAAGAATAATTAATTCAATTTATTAGTTACCAGAGTCAATTTTTATTTAGTTATATTTCACATTTCTGAACTGCCCATCTCCCTCAAAGAAGGACTGTGGGGGGTGTATAATAAAACATCAAAATATAGAAACAGTATATAAATATTCAAATGTTGGAGTTAAAATTTTTAAATTAAAAATGTGAAAATAATAAAATATTTAATGAGGCAAGAATAATTAAACCCTGTTCAAAATTAGTTGACAAAGGCATAGGGAAAGTCTCTAGTTATCTAAAGATATTTTGGATATCTAAGGAGGGTTTGAGCAGGCACAGCTCAAATGATATTTCCTGTCCTTTCAAGTAGACAAAATTCAAAGATTTAAAAAGTGCCAATACTGTAAAAAGTAACAGGCTAAAATATTTGGAGACTAAAGAATCTTTACTTGGTGCCCCAAAGATAAAAAATTAGGAAGCCTCTCTTGAGAGACATTCCATTTTCTACATTCTACCCCAGTATATTAAAACATATTAAATTGTTTTTACATAACTGAAAATTAAATAAAAACATTTTCACTAAATGCAAAATATTTTCATTTTTTATTTACAGGAAACCTTATTTCCTTTTTTTGGTACAATATACAGCAAACATTGTATATATACAGTATTCTCACAGACATAACCTACATATAAAATATTATTTTGCATATGAAAAAATACTGATGATACCTAGTTTGACAATGAAACATCTGCAAGAAAACCACCAAGCTCAGAGAGCACGAAGGACCGCAGGGTTTAACCCTGAGCTACATATATTCTCTTCTGTTGATGACAAATCTATAGTATAAAAAAATGGGAGGAAAATGCGAACTCAGCACTTGCCTTTGTTTTTGGCACAGTTGATTTTCACACATTTCCATAAAATGAAATGTTTATTTGAAAAATGAACTCTGGATTTAGAAGACTTTTTTTTCTCTTTTCCTATTCTAGAACCTTTTATGGGAAGTGTCACCTGAACTGATCCAAATCTGGCATTTTATTAGATTACACTAAGATTAAGTAGATGGTCAATTCTATTTCATTAAATAAGAAAGTGATATATCACCATGCATAAGCCCTTTTGGATAGCAGAAAAAAGTGTCTCTTCCCTCAGAACTTACTTTATCTATTTATTTAAAATATAAAAGACTTTTGAAAGTCTTATACTGTATGTGCCTCTCTTATGTCATTTAATTCTTTGACAGTTTTCTTTTATTCCAGATCAGACTAGTATGCTTTTTTTTTTTAATCCGAGAAAGATTTTCGTCTTAATTTTGGGAAAGGTAGAGCTGATTTGTCATTTCAAAATGCAGTAGCAATTTCTCATTAATTAAGTCTTTGTTTGCAAGCTAGGGCAATCAAATAACAAGGGTTCAAGTATAAAACAAACCGTTTCTTGAATCAAACAAAGCACTTTCCATATTCTGAATTGTTAGAATACAATTGTAATAGCAGACTTTAGAGACAACAAAATGGAAAAGAAACAAGTATGAACAAAAATAGAATGCTGTTTGACACAATTTATCGCCATTTAAGGTTTTCTGTAAAGATGTTTTGATAGGAGTCTTCATTGACAAATTACAAAGTAAAAGTGGATATGGTGGCCTATCACAGGGGTTCCCAACCCCCGGTTTATGGACCAAAACCGGGCTGCGGCATGCCAGCAACTGGTCCGCACAAACAAGCAAAGCCCCATCCGTGAGACAGGCAGCACACAAAACCACTCACCCTCCGGTCTGCGGAAAACCTCTCTCCACGGAACCAGTCCCTGGTGCCTAAAAGGTTGGAGACCTCTGGCCTATCACATTTTGTAAAATGAAGAAGCAAAAGGAGAAAAAACACACCCACTGCTGGAGTCTGCTGAACATATGTGAGCAGCAGAATTGTTCACAAGCAGCACTTTAAATGTTTTTGGTACATCTTTTTTTTTTGTCATTTAACATAGTATGATTTGTTCAGGGAGGCGGGAAGAGGGAAATCTAACCAGAACTGTTTGCAGACAAGCAGATGTTAACTGTTTGGGATTAAATGGTTCTGCCAGAAATTTCTGTTTTATTCAAACAGCCCTAAGCTGCAATCCTGAACATTCTGCTTCCTAGGAGCAAGCTCTATTAAACACAGAAAGGTTTATTTTCAAGTAAACAAGGATAGGATTGCAGAATACTCTTACACTTATATGTAGTTGCAATTTAAATGCTTATCAAAACTGAGCTAATATGCTCTGTGATACTTTGGATACATTTTATAACAGGAAATGGTTTGGAATGAGCTAATTTTTCCCAGAGTTACAGAGACTAATTTCTGCTGTAATCATGTAAAATAATATTGGCTTTATTATATTGGTCAACAACAATAAAGTGTATTACCACCTACTGTTGCTGACTTTATTTGAACAATTAAACATATATTGTTAAGTTTCTTCTTCTGAAACTGATCGTTCCTAAATATGATTAACTTATGATTGTGCAGCTTGTCAATTCCCTTATGTAGACTAGTTCTATGAATTCCTAATATAAATTCACATTTTGTTACATATTTCTCAGTGTAGGAATTGCAGCATTTTTGAAACCAAAATCTACATCTTAAATTCATCTTGAAAAGTACGTTATCAATGTTCACCCCTCAGAATTGGTAAAATATGATCTAACATCCAGTAATTAGCAACCTAATTGCTACTTTTTGCATCAATAAAATTTATTATTTATTCAGGAGGATAGACAATCATTGTAATATCTAAACAGGATGTAATTAGGTGTAATAAATCAAAACTATGCAGAACAAAATGTAGCTGTACAAATATAATCCTCGCGATCATCACAATTAACAATCCAGAACCAGCTCAAAATCTTTTAGGAGTATGACTGTTTCACAATATGTTAAATCTCGGTCTTTGAACCGGTCTGGATACTGATCAACATCATTTATATACTGCTCACAAAAATAAAGGGAACGTAAACCCCTTCAGTTCCATGGTAAAATGTTCCCTTTATTTTTTTGAGCAGTATATTTTCAATCTCTAGCTCATCACACTTCCATGATCAAACTTGTGCAATCCTAGTGCCTCAATTCTGGAATATAATAAGGGAAAAAATATTTCTAAGATGAAAGAACAGAATGTTAAATAGAACTACTGGCAGAAACAATTTTGCCTTAATTTCCCATGAAGACCAAACACCTATACCATTTTTCTGCAATTCACCGCTTCCAGAAGTATTGGAGCTTCTGTTTCTAAAGTCTCAGCACATACTCCCATCACATCTGAAGGACAACACATTGAGAAAGACTGGCCTAAAGATCATCCACTGTATACTGATCAGCTCTATCATGGACTGGATTAGGATGTCCCAGTGAATTATTCCTTGCCTCGTTGATCTTATTTGCTTCAAGGATACTGACGGATACCTGCATTCAGCAAGAGATTTAATAATTCTATTCATTTTCAAAGGACACCTCTGGCCCACTTATGACCCATCAGAAGGATAAAAATAACTTTTGGTCTAGCAAAATGGCCGAGTTTTGGATATGATAATAACATCAGTGGATCTCCCAATCAATTCTTAGATTATCTGTCCTTAAAAAATAAGATTCAAGAGAATTGAAGCCCTTTTAGTTCAAGTCTCCCTGTCAGAAATGCTGATTGCTTGGTAAAAATGCAGATTTTGAAAATATCATGACAAGATAGCTCATAGTATTTTGATACACACACCAGGAACCATCTTTATACCACATTTAGCTTGTAATGGGGTGGATTTCCTTCAGCATTTGTTATCACTGTGGGAGACTGCCTTCCTTGCAAAGTCTTTTTATGTAGCAGGCTTAGATGTAGTCACTTTACATCAGGAAGAAAAGCAAAGACTAGAAAAGATACCAGAAAATCTGCCCTACAAGAAAAGGTTGCAATATTTTGTTTTAAAAAATGGCAAATAAAAGTTAATATAATAAATATATAAGATTATACATGGTATGGAGAATGTATATGAAAAGGGATTTTTCCTTTCTCAGAATTCTAGAATCCAAGACAAAGTAAATGATGGGCAATAAATGATATTTGGTAGATTTATGGAACACAATGTTATCCACAGCCCCTTATAATGATGTTACCAATAGATTCAAAGGTAACATAGACCTTATTTCATACCCGCTTTGAGCAGATATTTTGTTAGTAGCTGTTAGTTTAATCCAGTGGGCTCTGTTTATGTTCTTAACCCAGTGAAACCAAAGGAACTTTGCAGAATTGTGAGGATATTTAGATTTTTCTACAGGACAGGCAGAACTGAGTGTAGAAGCAATAATCACCATCCATGACACTGATTATCAGGCCTTCTTTGGGAGTTTGTCTGATAATGGCTTACAATTCCAAGATTTCAAATTAATCCATTGCTAAATGTGATACAGAATTGTAAAGAAAATAAACAAAGAAAAAGGGGAAAAAAACCAGGTATCAGTAATAATGTTGTTTGATTTTTTATGAAAAGTCTGCAAAGGGCTTTATATATTTCTGTATAAAGTAAAAGGAAGACATTTTATAAAGCAGAAAGGAAACAGAATGGCTGACAATATGTCATTCAGGAATTCTAATATCTGTGTATTTAAAATGGTCATTGTAGATTCAATTGGAATTAAACTGTAGTGTAACATTGAAGACATTGTTTATTTAAAAGAACAGCTCACTTTTGCATCACAAAAATAATCATTCTGTGGAGAGTTCTGTATACAGTTTTTAGTTTGGAATTGGATTATTTTTTTTTGCAAGTGAAACTGAATAATAGCTTCCAGCATGAAAGAGAATATATCCCCTTGGACAAAAACTATAGAGAATGAACTTATCTATTTATAGAACCTTATCTGATCTCATGTGTTTGGAGTAATAAATGGCAATACTTCTTAGGCTCATATTTACCACGCTATGATAGTTATATTTGGGTCCACTGAAATCCTTTTGAAAATGCATCCATAACTCATATAAGAACCCTTTCTTTGTAGCATCCAATGCACAACATAAACATGCTGGAAAACAACATCTTGTAGGATCATTATTTATATCATTATTTTGAAAAACAGATCAAAATATAAGAGAATGACAGCTGGTGAAGTGCTGCTGAAATAAAATATGACAGGTAAGAAGAAAAGACCAAAATTCAAAGAGCTTTTCTTCTTCCTTTGGATGGCACAGTCCAAGTCACATTAAAATTGCTTTAAAGCAACTTGTCAATCTGAAACTGGGATCAATTGTATTTCTTTGGATCCAGACCAGGGGCCACACTCCAGAAAGAATGCTCAGCCAGAAAAAAGCAAAGCAAAGCAAATCGGAATAAATTTAATTTAACCTTAAGGAAAGCATGCATTATATTGGCAGGATTTCATTTGTTTATAGGTGATAAAATTAATATCTATCAGAATGTGTGAAAAAATACCTGGCCTGTTTAATAACAAACCTACGGGATATAATGTATAGAAAGGTAAAGAAATAATATTAATAATCATCATCATCATCATCATCATCATCATCATCATCATCATCTATATAAATAAAAATGTAAATGTTCGTTTGTTCAAAATCTTAAATCTCCGAAAGTTCTTCACCGATTGCTTTGAAATTTTGACACAACGTTGCATTCGAATACGCACGTGTTTTTATATACCTATATTATATAGATGTCACACCTGTGACAGGTAAAAACATGCTTTTTTTGAAAAACAGTGCCATCTGTTGGACGTAAAAGCAACACACGCTTTTATCAGACTGAGCCACAGCAACGCGTGGCCGGGTACAGCTAGTAATAATAATAATAATAATAATAATAATAATAATAATAATAATAATAATAATACAAAGACCTGCAAAAAGAAGCAGGCACCAAGCAGGCAACTTGGTGTGATCCCAAAACATCTGGAGTACTGCTTGTACACCACTGGCATTGACAAAAATCACCATCAGTCAATTGCAAAAGGCAGTATGGCATGGAACAGCTTACATCCTGCAACAGTACCTTTAACACCATCAGACAACAATATCAGTCTGTCCCAGGTTGTTGGGAAGTACTCGACAGATGGACAAAAATGCCAAATACAGTCCAAACAACTGCCTGACTATGCTATAAACCATAATAATAACTCAACAATGTTGAAGGCTGAGGATAGACAAGAAATTGTAAATTTGTAAATTGGAAGAACAAGCCAATGAATAATGAGATACTTTAAGGATATAGAACGGAAAGCCAATAAAAAATTCACTTAAGATCAGAGGTGTTAAAAAAAAGAAATGGAAGACTTTATTTTAGCGGCTCAAGAACAAGATTTGCCAACTAATTGCATGAAAATTCAGCATATAACAAACTACAGGAAATGTTACCTTCATAGAGAAAAGAATGAAACAATTGATCATTTGATCAGTGGCTGTAGTTAAATTTCACAAACTAACTATAAGCATTGTCATGACCGAGTTGCCAAAATTATTCATTGGAAACTTTATTGGAAGTTGAATTTAAATCTTACAAAAACTTCAGGGAACATCAAGTAGAGAAGGCTTTGGAAAACGAGGCAGGTTAAGATCTTATGAGACTTTAAAATCCAGACAGGCACTTTGTTTACAACACGCCTGATATAACAGTCATTGAAAAGAAGCAAGTCTGGTTCATTGATGTTGCTATTCCATGTGATGCTAGCATTAATGGAAAACAACTGGAAAAAAATTATGAAATCCTGGAACTTGCAGATGAAAGTTGGGCATTTATGGAAAAAGAAATCCTTAGATTATGAATCTAACTGTAGATTACTCAAAATAACAACAGTTTCAGTTACACTGTAAGTAGTTAATCTGCTTCACATGATGTGTGGGTGTGAAAACACTTCAAAGAGTCTTCTGCTTTCACCAAGGAGATGGACTAGAACAGGGCTTTTTAACCTTTTCACCTTTAGGATATGACAATATTTGAGTACCACCAGTGCCTTAGCAAGGTGTAAAAAACTTAAAGACAAAAAAGCAAAAAAGCAAAAAAGTGATAAAGTACACAAACCCAGATGCTCCACATTTGAGAAGCTTTTCAGATAGATTTACTGTACCTGGTCACTCATTCTGAAAATAGCTGCACTTTGGGTTTTGACAATACAGATATCCTCAATTACCATCCACATTTGGAACTGGTTACTTGGTCATTAAGTAAGGTGGTAGCTAAGAGATGCCACTGCTGTACTTATGTACTCTGTTCAGCTTTACAGACCTGCAAAGATTCTAAATGCAAGGATAGGTTTCCCAGTTATTTTTTCCATCAGTTTTTAACTCTGAATAGTTGCTAAATGAGGCAGTCACTAAATGATGACTACTTTTATCAGTAATTTATACTTAATCCCTTTTCTAGTAATGATTACCTTATCACAGAAATATTCATATGATTAATAATTTAGCTGTTGTGCAACCAACTTCCACACGCAAGGTGTTCAGTGAGCTGCCTACCAGTCAGAGCTCATTTTTCAATTAAAGCACTGCTGCTTCATACCTTTTACTGATGTGGCTGCCTAGCTACATAGGAGCCTCTGCTCCCACCCACAAAACTGCACTGAAGAATTGTACATATTTTATTCAAGTTGAGAGCACCTTTCTAAGAAAGCAATGGATATCCTTCTTCAAAACCACCTGATTTACGTAGAGATCATTCAGGGTTCCCTATCCCTCCCTGCTTTTGTCAGAGAGAAGAAGTTCCTAGAGAGGATCAATTCTCACAGATAGGCCGGCTGCAACCCTCTCAAATTAATGCGATTTTTTTTGTTGCTGAACTCAAATATCACAGCTACAGGTAAAACCATACTGGGTAGATTGAGGAGAAATATACCCCAGCAAATATGATTGGGCAGAGATTCTCAATTCATCTTAAGGCAACAATAAAAAAAGAATAAAACATACTGTTTTAGTGGAAAAAAATTCTTGACCAATGAGCAAACTCTGAGCCTTATCAATAACTCAGCAATAGTTAATAAAACAGGAAAGGCAACAGGGACCTTCTGAAGAATCCAGATATCTTTCCAGGGTTTCTACAAGTCCATTTTTCAAGACAAAAATGACCAGTCCATAATTAGAGATGACTCTCAGCACCTTCGTTTGCATTCCCAGGAGATTAGCAGCCTATTTTCCCCATTTTAATCCTTAGAACCTCCACTCTTCCCCCCACAAAAGGTCACCAAAAGCCACATCCAATGGAGCCCCTCTGTCCCCCAAACAAAAAAAAGATTTTCCTATCCCTCCTCAGCTTGATATCTGGGAACAAGGAAGCCCTCCCATTTGAAGCTTTCTAAGCTTCCTACATCCAGATTTGGAAAATAAACTGTGGCTGCCTTAATATTTACCCCAAACTAACCCGAATTCCAGAAACGTGGTTTTACAGCTGATTGGCTGTAGCTGCGCGTGCCCATCCTGGGCTCCTGCTCAGCTCACTTGCTTGCACTTCGCTGGAAAACATGCTGCTTGCTAACTTAGCAGAAGCGCCAGGATCAGCGCCGGGCTACAGCTCCTGGGCTCCTGCCCAGCTCACTCACTGGCTATCTCAACCTGAAAACATGTGCTTGGTAAACACACCGTTCGCTTGCTCGCCCTTCCCCAAAAAACACGCTGCTTGCTCACTCACCCTTCCTCCGAAAACAGGCCACTCGCTGTGTCTCTCCTCACTGCCTCAGTAAGAAAAGCTTCTTCTCTTCTTGGTCTGCCCCTTTTATACCTTCTCTTCTCTTTGCCCTCCTCCTTTTCTCTTCTGGATGCACCGGAAGCTCCAATTATCATGTCACCACATGGCAGATCCTGGGGATTCTGCCAAGCTCTGCAGCTCCAGCTGATCTCCTCCAGGTCTGTGCGGCTCCGCTTTAACTGGTTCCCTCCCCCACTACAATTAGCTAGGGCTCACATACCACCAACCAGGAGCTAAGGTACCACTGGTGGTACACGTACCACTGCTTGAAAAGCCCTGGACTAGAAGATCTCCAAGATCCCTTTCCATCCCTATGATTCTACGTTCTGATGTAACTACTTAGACCAGTCTCTGAAGTTTTCTTGGCAACATTTTGTGAAGTGTTTTGCCACTGCCTCAGAGCTGAGACTGAATGACTGGCCCATGGTCACCCAGCTGGCTTTGTGCCTAAGGTGGGACTAGAATTCACA
Organism: Protobothrops mucrosquamatus; assembly: GCF_001527695.2. NCBI lineage: Eukaryota > Metazoa > Chordata > Lepidosauria > Squamata > Viperidae > Protobothrops > Protobothrops mucrosquamatus. The sequence continues at coordinate 12,709 of NW_015390739.1, read as the reverse complement.
ATCTCCTGTTTTCTAGCCCTGTGCCTTAACCACTACATCAAACTTGCTCTCAGCATTATCCATTGCATATTTATTAATTTTCATCTTCTGTATATTATAAACAGTAATTTGATGACAATTTCTGGAAGATTCTGGAGGCTACTGTCAAAATTCTGGAAACTTAGTTTATGCTCCCCATTAGCTTTTTCAAAAATATAACATGCAGTGAAATGCCTTAGTGGTCTTCTTGTAATGACCTTTAGTGCCCGGGGGGATAAAAGAAATCCCAAGATCTCAGTGCAGTTCCTAACTTTCTGCATCTCTGAAATGCAAACTTATTCCATACCAACTACTCACTGAAATGGGATGGAAGAACCTTAATCCAAAATCCTATACAGGCAGATTTTAATACTTATGTCTATATTATTACTTAAAATATTAGTGGACGGCAAGAGACAGTGGCTGCATGTTCATCTGGCATGGCTATACTCTAGCTTATTATCCATTCGCAGCCTCATATTTCCTTGGACCTAATGATTTCTTATCAAGCAGCTGAAAAGATTCAGAGGCTGTGATAATAGGTGTCCTTGTAAGAATAACTTCAGCAGCCACTGTAAATTCAAGATTACCACTGAACCCATGTCAAGCAGTGGCATTTTGGCAGTATGCGATAATGCAATCTTATTTGGTGCAACTTTTACTGATACATCCAAAAGGGCAAGGGGACTTTTAAAAAAATCCATAGCTATTTGACTCAGTTCTTCCTCCTTTTCCATTAATAAGAGCTGGACAACATAGTATCCAAAGGAAACATTTTATTTTGGTGATGTGGAATATATATTTATGAAATAAATGTGTATGTGTGTATGTGTGTATGTAGTTGCACAAGGCAGAATTCCTCCCCTCCCCCTCCCAGTACTGCAATTACCTGGAAACCCTATAACAAGATTCTCTCTTTTCTATCTCTGTTTCTACAATCTAATCATTTAATTGGCGGTTAGTAAAGTCTGAAGTGAAAATAATAGTCTTTTAAATACCTGGAAATGAAAAGCAAATTAAGTTAGCACAGTGTAAGAGCCAAGTAATGATATCATGTCAGTTCTGCTTTATACAGTTTAATCTTTAAAGTGTGTGTACAGAAAAAGGATATGTCAGTGAGGAAATTGTCGACTTCAAGTGAATCTGATTCTCCATCCCGGCAAAAGGGGATTATTACTATGAACAGCAGCGTTTTTTTTACTTGGAATGTATCTCAAATGCCACCACTAACATGCTAGTTAGTGTGGATTTAAAGATTTCCCTTTTGCCCGTCACTCTCAAGTATCAGCAACCCAGGATGAAAATTTGCCGGCTTGGGAAATAGTTCTGTCTGAAAAGCCAATTTTAGCTGCCATGCTTTACAATATATGAGAAAGCACAGAGACACCAACAAAATAAAATAAGAGGAAAACATGGGGATTGCTACATTGGATCATTCTGTTCAGGGGGATTCCTCAGGCGCTTGCCCAGAAGATGATATACTGCTGATGACAAAATTACTGGCTTATGATAGCAAGGTTGTGGTCATCTGCAAGATTCAATTTCTGACATAGATATTTATAGTCCTGCTGCCACAGACAAATATCCTGGACTCTTCTTATGTCAGAGAAAAATGATCAGGGGCTGAATGTGCAAGCTCTTGCACATGCTACTTTATATAAAAGATGAGTGATGATAAGTAACATCTTGCCCAAATTCAAAGAGGGGTGCTCAGAAGTTGTAAAAAGTAACGGTATATTTAACTCTCTTCAACTTCAAGTGAAGGAATCTTCATTTATAAGTCACCTTCACTATAAAGGTGGAATTGTCAAAAGCTTTAAACACCTTTGTTTGTGATTGATATAGTGCTTGCCACAGCTCAACAGATTCTCTGTTGGTCTTTTCGCTTCTGTTCTTTACACAGATCTCCAAATTTGTGCATAATGATTTACATCCAAAAAAATCCTCTGAGCTTTATATACAAATGTCCATTAATTCAGTTCCTGGAACATTCCTCTCACTGGGTAAGTGATTTTTTTTGGGGGGGGGGGAATCCTGAAAAGTAGAAGAGAAGAAATATTTGTCTGCTTCATTAGAAATAAAGTTTTCACATGAAAAATGAGTTTCACATTTTCAAAGGGAACGCAGCCAATTGCATCAGGCAAATCGATGGAAAAGAAAGAGAAACCTTTCAGCTCTTTAACCAATGTCTTAACAGTCTAGTCTGTTTTTGCAATTTTCTGATATCCCTATTACAGACTTGATTTCTGTCTTTCTTTATTACAGTGCTTATTCTGTCATTATTTTATGGTGATAGTTATAAAACTGAATAAACCACAATCAACATAATAATAAGAAAACCATTCCATCAACCCACAGCAAGGGCATTCATATTAAAAACAAATGAAAAGGAATCAAACAATATGAGTCCTCAAAATTCCAAGGAACAGCAACAACGAAAGGAACAAGCCCTCCATCCCAAAGTCACAGAGGAACAGGACAGTTTCAACTGCCCTTCTTGAGGACTATTCATTTGGGCAGCCTGAACCACTGGGGACAGACTGTTCTATAAGGATGGGGCAGCAGCCCAGAAGATCTGCCACATACTTTTTTGGAGGGAGAAGATCCAAAGCATCCCTGTCTTGACAAGAAAGCATGGGACAAATTCCCTTTAGGGAAGACAGCCCTGTAGGGCTTGATAGATCAGATCCAGCAAACTGTCCCACTTAGTTCCCTTCAAATGTTCTGGGACAATATGTTTTAAAGGCACCAAATTCTAATCAGCTGAACAACTGTGCAGAATATGCACAACTGCATTTTTTGATTATTTTCCTTGCTATGCAGTGTGTTTTTCTAACCTAGAAGCATAAGAGAAATTTTCAGATCTAGAATTTTTTGTAATGATGTCACTCCTCTCCTCTCCTCTAAAATATTGTTCTGTCTTTATAAGCAAATGTTTTTTTTTTCTGATAAGGTTTGCAAAATGTGATGTTCAAAGTGCATCACTTCCGCTTCACATTCCACCTATTTATTAACCAGATTAATAAATGCTTTGCTGCAAGAAAAGTATTTCATGGCTTATTCAAACCACCTGTGTCTCTTATAATATCCATGCTTTTTATTTAATTAATAGCATCAACACATTTAAGTATTTTATATTTGAGCTCGTCCTTATTGTTATATGAGCCACTTTCTTTGCAGAGATAACTGGCAGCTTATAGCATATTTTTTCAGATTTACAGTCCAGATTTCCTCACTCCCTGGTTGCACCTTATTCAGAACTGAAAAATCCAGATGCAAGGCATTATAAATTCTCTTTTCAATAGGAATCAATAGGCAAATGTTTCAACCTGCCACCACTGTTCAACTGTCTACATATAAATGAGATCTGACATTACCTCGCTAACCATTGATGCATCAGAGGTACTTATGAGACATTCTCATAAATAAGCTCTGCAAGTTTTAATGCATTTTTGTTTTAGAAATTCAAATATTTTATTCTGGATCATTTCATTATGTTTGCCCACACTCTGAAATACATTGCACTAGATAGTTATTAAACATCCATGTATAGTGCTTTAAAACCTGTGAAATTTTACTTTACGACCTGGAAATGTATAGCCTTTAGAAAACTGGATATTTCATATTGGCACTTTACTTTGACATTTTTTTCACCAAACAGAACCATTGAAATTCACAAAGGATGCAGTAATACTTTCAGAGGCTAGACATACAAGGCCATAGCATTAGGCTTGCTGTATATACAAAATGGAAATTGCAAAATCTTCTTTTGCATAAAAACATGAGTGACATGAATTAAGGCCATTTGGCTTTGTAATACCATTTGCTTTACATTAAACTAACATCATAAAATGATGAAAAGTGAGAGAGAAGAATGGCTGGAAGCAGTGGTGGGATTCAAATATGTGAACAACCGGTTCTCTGTGTGGATGCCGCTTCCGGAAGTCCATTCTTGGCCTGGGCAACAAAAAAGTAACTACAGTTTCTGTCGAAGTGGTGCGAACCGGCTGAATCCCACCACTAGCTGGAAGCACTGTAGGAAGAAATGGAGTCCTATTGGTGACAGCAAAAAAAGAAAGATAAAGAATCTGAGGCCACAGTTTTAATCTAGGAACTGACTTTTAAGATTGCAACAAACCAGAGATAAAATTCAGAGATGGAGTCATTGGCTATAGAAAAACAGCACAAGGTCCAAAGGAAAATAATAATAAAAAAAACCTGTGTAAAAACTGAAGCCTCCAAAATTGTAGAGATCCATGCTAAGTGAGAAAAGCTGTGGACACACTGGAAGTGGATATTGGCAAATGTTCACAATAACAATATGCACATCTCACTGCAAGAAATTATTTTCTAAGGTTCAACCTTGCACAACAAGCTCCTATAAACAGAGGGACTCCGAAGTGTGTAAAAATACACTCCAGAGGATGCTCCTTCTTGCTCCCCACTCAGCATGCTTTAGAAAACATGAAGGTGCCATCTATCTGCACATTTATACATCTGGGAAGAAACTGTGCAATCTCCCAAAATGCAACTATTACCAGAATTGGGGCAGCTCTAAAAGTTTTGATAAAATGAAGAATTAGAAATTATCTTTAAAATTCATTCAGGAGGACAACAGGTCTTCAACTATTAATAGAGAAGGAATATGGTTTAAATTCAGTTTCAAAAACTGCATATACCTCACAGTTAGATTTTTGCTCTTACTGCAATTTTTAACTTATACCCCAAAGGAAGTTTATTACTCTTTTGTGTTCTTTCCAAGTCAACAGGATGTTGAAAAGAGATTATATAAAGAGGCTGAGATTCTTTTTGCTCTCTTTAATTGAAGAAAAAAAAGGGGGACCAAATTAGCTGTGGTGCGTGAAGCTGGCAAAAAAATGTTTATAAAAGGACCAGATAAAGGGGAAAATAAACCCTCTCTTAACCCCACCAACTCAGAATGTTGCTGATTTCTCAATTTTAAGCCTGCATCTTTCCTGGTCACATGACCCAGAGCAGGGATGCTGTTAAGGGAATGAAAAGCATTCCAGAAAGCATGTTATTTGTGTCTTCCCTACCTTATTCATGAAGCCATGTATTTTAAACTGCATTGTTATACTTTTTAATCAGTCATTTAAAAATTAATAAAGTTTAAGCTATTCCACTGATGTCATTATATTTTTAGCTCCATAATGGGACATTCGTTGGCAAAGTTTATTTTCAGTTCAAGGGGCTTATTGTTTGATAAGTAGTTACAGGATTGCATCCAACCACAAGGATGACACATTGAATAGACAGACAGTCTTTAAATCTTATTTTTCTAGCTGATGAACACAAATATGCCAAAATTGCACTATAATGTGTCCATATGACAGGTTAAGTAGAGGCATATTTCTTCACTTATAAAGGGATATTAGGCAAAAACTGCAGGTGTGTTGCTGATGTCTTGGAAGAGATACAGTAAATGAACTACTGTGTATCTAACTATTGTCTTTTTAAATTACTGTGTCACTAGTAGATGCCTGAATGACGTTAAAGTCTATATACTTATTCCATCAACTGTATTCTGAATAGAGAACTGCCAGTTGATATAAAATCATACAGATTTTTCAGCTAATGTGATAGCCAAATATAAAAATGCCCTGCTCTCTAAACAACTAGGATCTGCAAATATGGGAAATGTACAATATACATTAGATTCATTTAAATGTGCCTTTTTATCACTGTCAGCCGCAACATGGAAAAAAGTAACTAAGACAAATATTTTATGGATACGACACTACCTATCTCCTGTTTGCATCACAGTCCTTTCACCGGTTCAAGAAGGTTCCACACCCATGATAAACCTCCAAGTGGCCTCAACGACTCTCAGAAAGAGTGCTAACAAGATGATTGTAAGAAATATAAATCCATTCTCTGCCATTCAGTCAGAACTGAAGAACCTTCTTGGGTGAGAAGCCAAACGTCTTCAAGGAAAAACAAAGACAGTCCAGTTGCCTTTTGAAAAAGCACCTTTGGGACAACCATGACATGGATGACTGAGAACTTACATAGAGACTAAGACAAATATAATTCCAGATAAACTAACATAATTTAAACCTTAGCCTATCTTTTTTGGTGAAAAAATCCTTTTGAACCTTACATTTATAACAACAAATAACTAAGAATTGCAGCTATAAGAAGAGAAAACTGGCTGCATTTTGTATTTATTGAAAATCTCTGAACAAGATTGGCTAGAGTTTAGATTTTGAGACTTTGGGAAAAATCACATTCTCATTGTATTATAATCAGAGGCACTTTAAGTTCATGCTGCAGTTTCTAATTTCTAAGGCAATGGATGGCATTTAGGGTTATTGCACAGTGGGAAGTAGGCAATTCGTAGATTTTAAAAGAATAGAGGGCTGCATTCATCATGCAGTTCAGTTATGGAAACCGTTTGTACCATGAATCTGCTGAATTCTATTCCTTTAAGATCCATAATCAACGGTGGTTCCAAAGCGAAAAATTGATACTTACAGCAGCCCTTTTTACTTGCTCATGCTGATGGTGAACTATTGCTAAATCAATCTGCAGTCTGGGGAAAGGAAGAAGTAACATCTATCTCTCAATCTATAGACATGGGGCATTTGCTTAGGGAATACATGCACAAAATCCTTACTGCTTAATCATCTTGATTGTCAGGTAGCACAACTAAATATGTACACTGCTTTAATTGGGAAACTTACCACTAAAATACTAACATTCCCTAATACCAAGTCATGGAACATGCTAATCATGTCATTGAATAAAAACATATTATGTCATATATGTTCTATTTTGTAATTTGCATCAAACTCAAATGAAATGTAATGGATTAAATATAAATGCTGTATATTTGGTCTCATAAGGACTTCTAAGATAAAAATGAATTATCATGTCAATTGTCATAAGTCAATTGTCTGTATTTCATTGCATAAAAAGGGGGTTGGAGTTTTTTAAACCATGTGTGTTAGTAAACAATTGAGAGACAACTAGCAGCTTATATTAACTGATGGACTGTGGTCTTGCCTAGGCAATCTGGCCTCTGAACTCATTGGACTTCCAAACACAGTATGAACATCAAGCTCAGCCACAAATGAATTTTTCCACAGCATACAAGAAAGAGTCTTGAAGAACCAGTTGTTTGGTTGCACAAAACTACTTCAATAAATAATGAGTTTGCTTGGGGTAAATATTTCATTGAGATCTTGGGTAGACAAATAGTTTTGATAGAAGTCTCATTTTTGCAGAAATCATATTTACCACATATATCTATCAGTTGTATCTATAATTTACAGAGAAATATAATGTGTGTGTGTGCACTTTTATATTTATTTTGTTTTCTGTGATTTTAAATAAATGTTTCTTTTTAAAATATAAACTGCTATATTTTTAAGCATAATAAATATGCTCTGACTTGGGAATCAAGAAGCTATATAAGGTTTATCTTTTTTACTCAGTGAAACCATCCATTTTAGAGACATCCAGGTAATAGGGTCAAAATGATTCACATGATTTCTGTGGGTGTCTAATGTAAATTCAGAGTGGAAGAAGAAAACAATCTAGTTCATAATCACAGCAAGCATTGGTATATAATTAGATACACAATCTGTATACTTGTATTTGGTATCTTTCCATCTCCTTGTTCATCTTCCTTTTGTAGTGTTTGTAATATGTCTACTCCCTCAACTATGGCTCCTTCCTTCCTTCCTTCCTTCCTTCCTTCCTTCCTTCCTTCCTTCCTTCCTTCCTTCCTTCCTTCCTTCCTTCCTTCCTTCCTTCCTTCCTTCTGTGAGAGAACACTTTTAGCTTGATCTAAATAATTCGCAAGAGCTGAAGAACTAGTAGAATGGCTATCATGACAAGTAAAGGGGCAGAACCCCAGTTCAGCTGCCTTGGGTGAAAGATCCACTGAATTCAATGGGATTTGGGTC
>NW_015390739.1:0-3779 GCF_001527695.2 Protobothrops mucrosquamatus | reverse complement strand
AACCAGGCCTGGAATATGGACCTTATAAAGAAGAAACCATAGATGTTTTTCAAGCATGATCCTTAGACTGAAATCCTCTAGCTAGAGAGCCAATTTAACTTATAATGATTTTATGCACCAGGCAGAGGTAGCAATTTGTTGTTCTTTTATCTGGTCATTTGCAAAAGAAGGGAGGGAGGGAGGGAGGGAGGGAGGGAGGAAGGAAGGAAGGAAGGAAGGAAGGAAGGAAGGAAGGAAGGAAGGAAGGAAGGAAGGAAGGAAGGAAGGAAGGAAGGAAAAACTAAATTGGAGATCTTGCTAAGAGGAATTGCTTTGAGTGCAAAAGTACATTTCATGCTGCATTTAAACTCCTATTTAGGATAGAAGGACAGAAGATGGGCATTTTAGTCTATTATTTTATTGTAAACTATAGAAGTAGTTTAGCTGTCACAAGGCCATAACTTTAAACCGTATCTAATTTAAATAGGAAATTTTACAAAGAACTATTTAATGATTTTTGCCATATAAACTAAATACTTATGTTTGCTTGTTTGTATTTTTAAAAAAAAAATACTGATGTTTTTAATATCTGATGTGTAATAGTCACAAATGCTGTTCTGTATGTATTAAAAGAAATAAGGTTCCTATAATCCACGGCTAGTCTTTTGGCTTATGGAGTATGTAGAAATTATTCTGTTTATCAGAAGCTAAAGAGCTTCTTCTTCTTTAGAAAAAAAAGTCTTTCAAAATTCCCTTCAAAAGATATTGAATTGTGGGTTTCTATACTTTCAATTGCTTATTCTTGTTTTTAATGTTTTGCTTTATGATTATAATTGTTATTAATGTCAACATTGTAATTGTATGTGACAGCTGTAATGATTTTTCACTGTTATTCTATCTGTGCTGGGCTTTGATCTAGGAAATATAAATTTGAGAAATAGATTAATTAAAGAAAAAGCTGTCATTTTACAATTAGCATATTATTTTGTTTGTTGAAAGATGTTAAACCTATAATTTGGAGAGGTCTATTTATTTTATGCTAACAGTGACAAAAATATACCGCAAAAAGAAAGCAAACTGAAATTGTGGGCCCTTACTAACATCGATACACCAATTTTTATCAGCAAGCTATTGCACTTAGTACAAATGAATCTTTAAATACAGCACGACAGGGTTTCCTATTTCTAGCCTTGCTGTCAGGTCAGATCAGCTACATCACTAGTTTTAGCAGCAGCTAGGGAATCAGGTATAACTTTGGGTTTTTTCCATTTCATACAAAAGTGGTTTTTACATTCAGTTTATACAACTGTTGTGTCTTTTCAGCTCCCTATTTCTATCAATCTTTCTTGCCTTCCCATTCCCATCCCATTACAGGTAGTCCTTGATTTACCACCATCTGTTTAGCAACTGTTCGAAGTTACAACGGCACTGAAAAAAGTGACTTACAATTGGTCCTTGCACTTACAACCACGGTGGCATCTCCATGGTCACATGATCATAATTTGCTTGGGCAATTGGCATGTATTTACAACTTTTCGCGATTTGTAACCTTCCCAGTCAGTTTCCACCAAATAAAATCAATGGGGCAAGTCAGATTTGCTGCATGATTCACTTAACAACTGCAGTGATTCAGAGGTAAAATCTTGTCTAGGATCCAGATTATGGTTTCTCTTAAAGAAGAAACAGAACTGTGAATAGATCCCTATCCCTATCCATCCTTCTTTGTGATTCTGAACAAATAAAAATTCAGATGTACACATGGATGGGTGTAATTGTGACACCTCATCTTTCCTTTGTCATTTGGGTTAATGAAGGTGTTAAGCTTACTGATAACACCTTTGGCAGATTTATGTAATATGAGAAAACTAAATGTTTACACATTTAACAAGTGTATAAATGAATATTTAAGGACTAATGACAAATGTGATAGACATAACCTGGATGAGACTTTGCTAAAGAAGAGAAGGGTTATTCAGTTGTGCCTTTTCTAGATGTGTTACATGGATTAAAATAAAAGATTTTTCCACTGCTTTGATACTAAGTGAAGTGGACTTAAAAGTTAATTCAGACAGTATCTTTTTCCTGCACAAGATTTGTAGCCAAACTTCAAAAAAAAAAATCTTCTTTATAAGTCTGAAATCCCTTTGTTAAAGAAAAGAAGGGAAGAATCCTCATAATTATAACAATAATTACAATCCCCAGTGAGGCATTGCTCTGAGGAAGATGAGAGGAAGATGAGAGCTATATCAGAGGTTTCTCTGTCAACAATACTGCACAGGCCATGGCTATGAAATATTGAAATCATCTGCCAAACTCTCTCACCTCCTTTACACGTACGATCTGAACCTATATGGCAAAACACCATCTGAAAATGAAATTGCTGCTCAACATTATCTGAATAAAACAACCAAGACATTGCAATGGAGTTTGGAATGGACAGATATGTCACCCTCACCATCAACAGGAAAAAAAATAGTGAAAACTGAAGGACTCAAAATGCCCTGTTGAAATAACATCAAGAGTCTGGATGAAGATAATCATTGCAAAGATGATGTTGTCCTTCAGGCTCACAGTATCAAGCACGCTAAAGTCAAGAAAAGAATTAGAAATGAGCATCTCAAGAGAATGAAGATCTTAAACTTAAACTCAGGGGCGGAAATACCATCAAGGCAATTAATACCTGGGCAGTTCTGGTCATTAGATATGTAAGTGGAATTATGGACTGGATTTAGGCTGAAGTAGAGGCCCTGAATAGGTGGACTATAAAAATAATAACAATAAAACACGTCTTTCATGCATCAGCAATGTTGACAGACTCTGTTAGAAAGGAGCGCGGGAGGGCATAAAATATTGTGAGTATACCAGATAGATGAAGAAGAAAAAAAGGCCATTGGAAGAATACCTGAAAGAGAGTGAAGAAGATGCACTGAATCTAGTACACCATTAAGGTGTTGTTGTTTTTTAATACCAAAGAGACCAAACTGGCCTATAAGAAAGACCAAATAAAGAATAGAAAAGAGGCATGGCAAAGAAAAGTATTACATGGCCAGTACATAAAAAAAAACTAAAAGGAAAAGAAATTAACAACCAGCAATGGCTAAAGTAGAAAAATAGAAGAAAGAGGCAGAGGGTCTTATTATGGCTGCACAAGATCAAGCCTTAAGAACAAATGCAGGCAATGCCAGAATTGATAAGACAACAAGAGAAAGCAGAATGCAGCTGGAAGGGACACTGGAGGTCTTCTAGTCCAACCGCCTGCTCAAGCGGGAGACCCTATATACTAAAGCTAAAAAAATCTATAATGTACATAAAACTGTAATGTTGACAATTAATGGTTGCCCCAGCAGTGCTAGTTAAGCAAATAACCACAAAGAAGTTATATAGGGGTTAATGAAACTTCAAACATATAATTCCTAGTATTATCCTAGCGGGTAATTTTACAAAATAATACTTTTTTAAAAAAAAATCGAAACAGGTTAGGTTATATACTTCAAGGAAAACAAAACAATATTGTTAACAAAAAAGGGATAAATATGCCCATTATATAGTACTCTGTAGCAGGGATCCTCAGTCTTGGCAACTTTAAGGCTTTATTTATTTAATTTTATTTATTTAATTTATATGCCGCCCTTCTCCCGACAGGGACTCAGGGCGGCGCACAACATATTTAAAACCAGAACATATATACAATCCCCCCCTTAAAACCGAATTAAACCGAATTTTAATGTTGCGTCTTCCGAATATTTAAAACCCAATGTAAAATCCACCCTAGGTCAGGTCCGCTTGCTGGAAGAGCCATG
>NW_015390738.1:71335-88848 GCF_001527695.2 Protobothrops mucrosquamatus | reverse complement strand
AAGCGGGTCTGGCCTAGGGAGAATTTTAAATAGGGACAATTTTAATTAGAATTTTAATGGTAACACAGCGGTTAAATATTTGTTTTTAATTGGTTTTTATTGGGGATAGTGTTTGTATTGTTTTAATATGCTGTAAGCCGCCCTGAGTCCTGTTGGGAGAAGGGCGGCATATAAGTTTAATAAATAAATAAATAAATAATAAATAAGTCATTTCAGTGCAATTGCAACTTTGAACAGGTTTTTTTTTTGGTCATCAAGTTTTTGACACCTTGCTAGGTGGTACTCGAATATTGCCATATCCTAAAAGTGGAAATCGGTAAAAAGGTTGAAAAGCCCTGCCCTATTCGTCCTACATATACAAACCTGTTCATTTTGTAAACAAGGTTAGTTTTGTCTTGGGAAGTGTGCAGTCTTTTGGTTTGCACAGAATTCTTTATAGTGTTTTGTAGGTTTGTGGGACATTGAGGCTTGGTTATTCGAAGAGTCTGCTGGTATGCTCTGATGTCTTTTTTATATCTGAGTATTATTATAGTGGTAAACCTTGGTTTGCAGACTACTGTCACTTTGGTGATCGGATACCAAGAAATTAGAGTTTGTTTGCTTTCTCAATATTTATTGTGAACTGGATCCCTGGACATGTGGAAATAATTTGAAATCATGTTCAGTTTGATTTTTTTATGATGAGAAATGTGTCATCTTATTCTAAGCATCTTATTCCAAGTAAGTGCTTATAATGTCAAGAAGCTTGAAATTTTTGGTCATGACTTTAAGGCTTCTTTTATGGACACTAGTGTTTTAAGATTCTTCCTTTGGGAGGAATGTAGTGAATGTAGTGAAACTGAGTTCCATTGAGTATGTAAGTAAATGGTGATATGCTTAGATTCACTTCATTTCCTTGCTGATAAGATTTACTCAGTTTATTTCAAATTGCCAGAAATGCTATGCATGCTGTGCTGACTTTTGGTTTTTATTTTTATTTTTTGGTACTCATGTTAGTAAAGTCAATAAAGAAGCAGTGTGACTTCTCATGTTTTTAAAGTAAGAATGAATCAGGAAACGTGTGATCTCAAAGTCACACTCTAAAGAATTCAGGGCTAAGCTAAACAATTGCTTCTTTTTAGCCTTACTCAGTCTGATGCCTTATGTCAGATGTCCTCCGTCGTCTGAGAAAACAGAATCCAGGAACGCAGGAACAAGGTGACCAACAGAGTTTATTCTGTACAAAGTTAAAGTCAGCACTGGGAGTGGTTTGCTCCCAGTGTTTTACATAGACGTGCCCTGCCCTGTGGTCCTTCCCCAAACAGCAAGCCAGCATCCGATCCGTGGAGGTAAAAGCCGCAGTCCAACTTCCGGCCTCCCTCCTGTCGGTTCTCGCGCCAACGTCTCCGTGCCGGTCCAGCCTTCCACACACTGGTAAGCCGCTCCAGGCACTGCTATAAAGCGCCCCAGTTCACCGAGTCTCCGCGGGGCACTCTACCCTGCGCCCACACCGCCAGGGAATTTCCCCTGCTGCCTCCCAGCTGCTCAGCCCGGCGGTGTCCCGCAGCGGTCAGCAGCATTGCCGAGGACCAGCTGATCCGTCCAGCGGCTGGCTTCTCCCCCGGCGTCCGGTGGCATGTGAGGGCATGCTGGCCTTCCCCCCGGCGGCCGGCGGTGTTCCGCGGCGTTGCCAACGACCAGCTGGTCCGTCCGGTGGCTGGCTTTCCCCCAGTGTCCGGCTGCTGTTTGGTTTCTCTCCCCCCCACCGGTGAATGTCGAGTCCACGGGGCTTGACAGATGGCTCCCTCTACCCGGGCACCACCTGGAAGGTAAGAAGAGGCAGATGAGTACACATTCACTCTGGCAGACGGTTCTGCGGACCCACCTCCCGGCTTCCCAGGGTGTCGGCGGTGGAATGCCCACACCAGTCGCAGTGCATGGATGTCCTCCCCCCTCACCCACGATGCCTCCGAGAGGGGGTACCCCTTCCACCTAACCAGATATTGCACCCGTCCACGACGGGTCCGGGAATCCAAGATCTCCCGTAGTTCATAGTGCTCCCCAGAGACTGGCCCTGGTGCGTCACCCCCCAGGCGTCTTTGGGGAATCCCCGACTGGCTTCAGTAGGCTGCTGTGAAAGATTGGGTGTACCTTCCCCAAGAACCGGCGTAGCCGCAACCGCAAGGTTACCAGGTTGATGACCTGAACTACCTGGAAGGGCCCTAAGTATTTGGGGCCCAGCTTTTTACAGGGCACTCCCAGGCGTAGGTATTTGGGTGACAGGTACACCCAGTCGCCCACCTGGAATGGCTTGTGGGACGCCCTCTTCTTGTCGGCCTGTGTTTTTGTGTCTGCCTCAGCTTTCACTAGGGCATTCTTCACTGTATCCTACAACCCCCCCCCCCCAATCGTGCCATCCAATCCTGGGGTGAACATGGCAAGGGGGTCCCCTGAGGCCACTCAGGGATAGGGACAAAGTCTACCCCATGCACCACCCGAAAGGGAGCAAACCCAGTGCTGCTGTGCACTGCGTTGTTATAAGCTACTTCCGCAAACGGTAACAGGTCAACCCAGTCCGTTTGCTGATAGGATACGTAGCTTCGCAGGTAGCGCTCCACCATACCGTTCACACGTTCAGCCGCTCCATTGGTGCTGGGGTGATACGCCAAGCTGAGGCCCTGGGACGACCCTATGTACCGGAGGAATTCACGCCAGAATCGTGCCGTGAACTGCACCCCCCGGTCCGAAATAATCTGTCGTGGCACTCCGTGAAGATGGTACACGTGCTCGATGAAAAGTCTAGCCAACCGTCGGGCGGACGGTAGCCCCTTACATGGGAAGAAATGGGCCTGCTTGGAGAACAGGTCAATAACGGTCCAGATGACGGTGTGGCCACGGCTCTCTGGCAACTCAACCACAAAGTCCATGGCGATGTCCTCCCATGGCCGGGTTGGGTCAGCCACCTTTTGCAGTAACCCTAATGGCTTTCCCATACGGGGCTTCGTGGTGGCACACACGTGGCAGCTCTTGACATGAGCTTCCACATCCGCCTTCACCCGGGGCCACCAGAATTGGCGCCTTACCAGATGCAGGGTTTTCAGGAAGCCGAAATGCCCCGCCTGTTTTGTACCATGGCACCATCGGAGGACCGTCTGCCTTAGGACCTCTGGGACATACAACTTGTCTCCTTTCCAGGCCAGCCCCTCCCACCTTATCAATAGGCCTGGGTGGTCCCTCACCCATGGGTCATCCTGGACTGCTGTTCGTAGTTCTTGGACCAGATCGCCCACCACAGTATGGGGAACTGCTCGAGCCGCGCCTTGTTGGTATGGAGGCATAATTGCTTGCACCACCTCCTCTCGCTTACTATCGTACTGGGGCATGCGCGATAAAGCATCGGCCAAGAAGTTTTCCCCTCCCGGTACGTACTTCAATGTGAAGTGAAAGCAGCAGAAATACTGTGCCCACCGGACGTGTTTTGGTGACAGGCGCCTTGGTGTTTGCAGTACTTCGAGGTTTTTATGGTCCGTCCATACCTCGAACGGCTCCTTCGCCCCTTCCAACAAATGCCGCCATGTTGAGAGCGCCCACCGCACCGCGAACGCCTCCTCCCATATGGCCCATGCCTGCTTGGTGGCCGTGAATTTCCTTGAAGTATAGGCACATGGTTGTAGCACCCCCTGGCTGTTTCGTTGGAGTAGAACCGCCCCCATGGCAACATCACTGGTGTTGGCTTGCACTACGAATTGGTGCTCGGGGTCCGGGTGGAGCAAAACCGGCTCTCTTGTGAATAAGGTTTTTAGGTCCTCGAAAGCTTTCTCACAGGACAGGGTCCACACCAGTCGTTGCCCGGGGCGCGGCTTGATCGCTGTATGCCTCGTGCGCAGCAGGTCTGTCAGGGGTAGGGCCATCGCAGCAAACGAGGGGATAAATTGCTGATAGAAATTGGCAAACCCCAGGAAGCTTTGTAGCTACCGACAGGTCCGGGGCGCCTGCCATTCCAGCACTGCTTTCACCTTGTGGAGGTCCATTTCTATGCCATCCCCCGATATCCTGTAACCCAGATAGTCAAGGCGGGTCCAGTGGAACTCACACTTGGAGAGCTTCACGAACAGGTGGGCGTTGAGCAGTTTCCTTAGCACCTGCCGGACCAGGTGGATGTGTTCCTCCAGGGTGGTGGTATAAATCAGGATATCGTCCAGATAGACTAGAACCCCACGGTACAGGTGTTCATGCAGTACCTGGTTATAATTAGTTGCATGAATACTGCGGGGGCCCCCTGCAGACCAAATGGCATTACCCGGAATTGATAACTACCGAGCGGGCAGTTAAACGCCATCTTTCATTCATCCCCCTGCCTGATGTGGACCCTGTAGTATGCCTCCCGCAGATCTAGTTTCGTGAACACACGTCCCTTGCCCAAATGGGCCAGTAGATCTTTCATCAGAGGAAGGGGGTACATGTGTTCCACACAAACCCCATTAATCCCTCGGAAGTCCACACAGAGGCAGAGCGAGCCGTCTTTCTTTTCCTTGAACAAGACCGGAGCGGCTATGCGTGAACGGGCTGGTTGGATGAATCCCCGGGCCAGATTCTGGTCGATGTAGCGACGCAGCTCCTCCATCTCCCTGGGTGTCATTGCGTACATCCGGGGCTTAGGCAGCTTGGCACCCGGCATGATGTCAATCGCACAGTCGGTTGCGTGGTGAGGTGGTAGGACATTGCATCCCCTCTCGCTGAAGACTTCAGCGAGGTCGTTGTACACAGCCGGGAAGGGGCCCTCTTCCCCGGTGCCTTTCTGTACTGTCTCCCCTTCCCTGCATTCTGCCCCCTGCTCTCCGGGGTTTTGGCCGGGCAGCTGGGGACCAACTCCAAGACGTAGCCTCCGGTACCCCCCTTCCCACCGTAGTAGGGCCCCATTTATCCAACCATGCCAGGCCCAAAATTACTGCCTCAGTCATGGACGGGACAACTATAAACCGGAGGATTTCCCAATGGGTACCCATCTCCAGTCTGATGGGCTCTGTTATAAGGGTGGTCAGAGCCCCTCCCAAAAGAGACCCGTCCACCTGCTCGAACCGGATTGGATGAGCCAGCCGCTGCACCCTGATTCCGCTCTCTGCCACCACACCCTTGCTCATCAAACACCGGGTGCAACCAGAGTCAATGAGAGCCCGGTATTCCCTCTGTTGCCCTGTCTGGGGGCTTGTCAGAGTGACAGGTAGGACAAAAGGACTTATGGGTTCACTCACCATGGGATCCTCGGCTACGTCGTCCTCGCTGTTATCGACCACTAGATGGTACTTCGTAGCCGCTTTTGCCTCCTCTGCCGGGAGCAACCGCTGGGAAACGACCCCCTTCGGCTGCTGCGCTGCTCTTGACTTCTCTGGGGTCCTTTTGGCGTTGGGGGTGGCTTTTCCAGGATTTGAGGAAAGAGCCCGTGGGCTAGGAGCTGGACAGTCCGATGCCCCGGCTGGTTGCACCGGAAACAGTGGAACTATGTCCTGGCAGAAGGGCCGGAAGAGCCCGGGACTGCAGGCTGGACCCTCCGTCCATCCTCCCGCGGCGTCTCTGGTGCCCTCCTTGGTGTGACCGGGTCCTCCCCTCTTCTCCAAAACTCCTGCAACCTGGTATCTAGGTCCACCACCACCCTGAACCACTCATGAAGACGGTTTGGAACACCCTGGAACACACAGGCCTGGTGCAATTCCCAGTCGAGACCTGCCCGGAAATGATGGACTAGGAGGCGCTTCGGCCAGGAACGCAGCCGACCAGCCACCCGCCAAAAGTCATGAACATATTCTGTTGCAGGCCGGCCTCGTTGCCGCAGTGCCAGTACCTCCGCCTCGGCCCGCTGGACCCGGGAGACATCTTCAAACCGGGCACAAAGCGCTTCCAGGAACAGGCCAGCATCGGCCAGCTTCCGGGCATGGTCACTATACAGGTCCGACGCCCATGCTGCTGCCTCGCCCTGCAGTCCTGCCATAACCGCCACCACCATCGCCCACTGGGAAGGGTAGAGGCGGGCATACTGATCCAGGTGGCTGATCACGTGGCTCAAGAACATTGCGAGGCAGTCCGGGTTACCATCGAATGTCACAGGTATAGGAGGCGGGCCCCAAGCCATCCCGGGACCCCATGGGCCCATAGGCTGACTTGTTCCCCATGCTGCATCAGCCCTTGGCGGCAATCCCTGGTTGCCAGGGCCCACCCCATGCGGGTCTAAGCTCTGCCCGGAGGGTGCTCCCCACGAGTCGGTTGCTGACCTACCTGCCCGCACAGGCCGGGACTGCGCCTGCGGTGCACTCAGGCTAGGGGCTCCCCCCGTAGGGGTGCCCAGATCAGGAGCCACTCTGAGTCGCGGGCTGGCCAGACGGAACTGGGCCGAATCAGTATGTCTCGCTGGTGCCTCCGTCCGGTGCCATGATGCCGACTCCCGTGCTGTCGCCCGTCTTGGCCACGAGGGGGGTTCTTGGTAATTTTAATCGGAAATTGGTAATTTTAATCGGAAACACAGCTGGCAATATTTGGTTTTTAATTCGGCTTTTATTGGGGTTTTTATTTTTGTATTTCTGTATTTTTGTATTTTGTGTATATTATTTGTTTTTAATATGCTGTGAACCGCCCTGAGTCCTATGGGAGAAGGGCGGTATACAAATTAAAATTAACATAACATAACATTAACATACCCAGCCTCCCCGAACCGGTCTCTCAACACGTCCATAGTGTACTGGCCGGGTGCTGTGGAATAACTACATTCCTCCTCGTCCTCCTCTGTCAGCCGCCTCTCCCTCCACTCCATCAGAGGGACCCCAGCACCCGGAGTGTATGGCCGTCCAGCATCCAGGTCGGCTAGTGCAGGGCTGTGCCACCACTCCCCCGACGCCCCAGGAACCCCAGTCCCCTGAGTCTCACGCACTGGGGCCGCCAGCCATGTCTCCAACAGTTTTGTACTGACTACCAGCTGCACCTCCTGGGCCTCTGCTTCAGGCACAGGCCCCGTCACTCCAGCTTGGTCACCTTCGTCCGCTACCAGAGGAGCCTCCTGTTTACCCTCTGCCATTCCCATGACAGTACAATGGCAATGGGAGGGGAACAGAAAAGTTGTGAGTGCTGACTTACTGTCAGATGTCCTCCGTCATCTGAGAAAACAGAATCCAGGAACGCAGGAACAAGGTGACCAACAGATTTTATTCTGTACAAAGTTAAAGTCAGCACTGGGAGTGGTTTGCTCCCAGTGCTTTACATAGACGTGCCCCGCCCTGTGGTCCCGCCCCAAACAGCAAGCCAGCATCCGATCCGTGGAGGTAAAAGCTGCAGTCCAACTTCCGGCCTCCCTCCTGCCGGTCCTTGCGCCGTCTCCGTGCCGGTCCAGCCTTCCACACACTGGTAAGCCGCTCCAGGCGCTGCTATAAAGTGCCCCAGTTCACCGAGTCTCTGCGGGGCACTCTACCCTGCGCCCACACCGCCAGGGAATTCCCCCTGCCGCCTCCCAGCTGCTCAGCCCGCCGGTGGCCCGCGGCGGTCAGCGGCGTTGCCGACGACCAGCTGGTCTGTATGACGGCTGGCCGTCCCCCCGATGACCGGCGGCGTTCCGCAGTGTTCAGCGGTGTCGCCGACGACCAGCTGATCCGTCCGGTGGCTGGCTTTCCCCCGGCAGCTGGCTGCTGTTTGGTTTCTCTCCCCCCCACCGGTGAATGTCGAACCCACGGGGCTTGACACCTTAGTGCATGGGTGTCAAACTGGCAGCCCATGGGCCGGATGTGTCACGCACAGGTCACGCCCACCCCGGCTCTGCAAAGGCAAAAAATGTCACAATACATCATGATACATCACGTGATGCGATTGAGTTTGACACCTGTGCCTTAGTGCATTCTTGAATGGTTCAGAAAACTCTTCACTGCCTCCATTACTGTCTGTATAATACAGTCTCTTATTTAGCTTCTCCAGGGTTACTGTTCCATTTGTTTAAAAGCTAAAAATTAAGATTCAGCAACGAGAACCTCTTCTTGAAATTCTTGGGGCCGGAATTCAGAGCATGCATGGGACTGTTTTCTGCCTCCTAAATTGACCATTTGAGTGGAAGGTCTTGCCTTGATCAGTGAACCACTCTGATCCCAGGACTAAATCTCAGCCTGGTTCCATAGGACATGAAGTGGAATGGAGGATGTCAGTAGAGATTAGTTTTAGCCTGGTCCTGGGGTGACAAGAAGGGATGGGGATCAATAATGTCCATATTATTCCAACTGTGTTGTATAAGGTGCTATATGAAAATAGTTTCTAACAGGAGGCAGGAAGTTTTGTCTTGTCTCAGATCTGTGGTCTGTGTCCTGGTTGATAACAAACAGCTTGTCAACTCTACAGTGAGCATGGCTACAGCCATTTTTTCTTCTCATTCTAGGTTGCCACATAGAACAGAGGGAGGGGGTTGCCCAGGTGCTTCGTTAGTCAAAACAATCTTCTGTCCTGTGGTAACCAAGGTCATCGGCTGCTCCCGAGACTAGGCACTGGGCGTTGCATAAAAAGCCCGCCAAATAATCATATTGGGGAACGTAGTTGCTTGCATAGTTTTGTGGGTGGGACATTTAACTTTGTACAGGTAATCCCCCAGATATGAACATTTATTTAGCGAGATTTCACAAAACGAGGTTATTCAGAAAGGGTACTTACATTAGAAATTCAAAATTGCGATCAAAAACAGGCCTCTGTAGCCATGTGACTTGGATTCAGTCTCAGCTGCTGCGCTGGCCATTTTAACTCTGTGACTTGTCTGGGCCGGTTCGGGCCTACGAGAAGCCGGAAGTGGGATTTTTTTTTTTGGTGCCTGGTCACATGGCCAAGCAAGATCAGGCCGGCAGGACCATTTGTTTTTGTTTTCCTGGAGCTGCGTGTGGATCTGCTGCTTGCTGCGCTTGAGGACTGGGCTTGTAGAGAGCTAGAATTACTTCTGTAAGTATTTTAAAATATTCTTTTTTGTTACTCTATAGCAGTGGTGGCAAACCTATGGCACGTGTGCCAGAGGCGGTACTCAAAGCCCTCTCTGTGGGCACGCGGGCTGTCGCCCCAGTAGAGTTCACCAGAGTAGTAAGCATGTGGCGTTTGGAAGTGATGGGGCAGGAAGTGAGCGAGCAAGCGGCGTTGGCCCCCCCGGGGATGTCCCGGCAAGGGACTGGCCCCCGCCACCCTGGCCCCGGCCCTGCCCAGCCCAGCGGCCCCCAAGGCGCACACACAGGAGGCGGTGAGCACATGGGGACCGACAGCATCTGGCGGCAGGCTACGTAGCCTGCTGTGAATACTGGTCCGGCCCTCCAGCAGCAGCGCTGCAGCAGCACCAACAGCACGTGGAGTCGGGGGAGCATCGGACACGCCTACTCCATCCCATCTCTTTTTGGTTGGAGAGCTGGTCACCACTGGTCATCTCCTCAGCCTCCTCGAGGGTCTTGCCCTTGGCCCGCAGGTGGAGCACATTCCCCTTGCACACCTCGGTACCTACCACAGCCGCCAGCCACTCACGCAGGTCCATTAGGCCACCACCCAGAGCTGCAGGCCCACCCAGCACGAAGGAGGCGAAGCGGTCAGCTAGGAAGCCCCGCATAGAGGTGGTAGAGCATGCCCAGGGCCAGCATGCAAAAGGCCACCCCGAGAGGGGAAAGCCAGATTCACATCGGTGTCATGGCCGCCCAGGCCCAGCAGAGATGGGGGGAGGCATGCAATCCTAGCCATGCCCCCCCCCCCGAGGGCACCACAATGCTGATGCAGCCCTGGCACTTTGTGATAAATAAGTGGGTTTTGGGTTGCAGTTTGGGCACTCGGTCTCTAAAAGGTTCGCCATCACTGCTCTATAGTACTGTACTGTATTGTTTGTAATTACTTTGGGAACTGCTCTGCTTTTTATTGCTTTGTAAGTACAGTACTTTGCAAGATTGATTGTTTGCATTTGCCTGAAACTTATAGCATGTGGCTGCTGCTGCTCCTTTCCCTAGCATAGACCCACCAGAGATTCTGCTAACACTTACTGGAAGGAAATCCCCCCCCCCTTTTGGGGGGGGGGGTTTGGCTGGNTTTTTTTTTTTTTAAGTTTTAAATTTAAATTGCCTCCAGATGTGGGTGTTCCCTCACTGGAGGCTTTTAAGAAGTGTCTGGATAGGCATTTATCAGAAATACAGTATAGTACTGTACTCTCTTGTGAGAGCAGTGGGTTAGACTAGATGACCTCAAGGTCCCTTCCATCTCAGTTACTGTTGCAAGCCAACAGTTCTGTAAGCTCCACCCCCATCTCCCTCTGCATGCCTGGCTGGAGACGCTTAAGCTAATGGCCGGCAAGTGTTTGTGTGTGTGTTTTAAAGCAATCGGAGATTTCTGTAAACTCCTGGAGATGCTTAAGCTAATTACTTTAGTGGCAGCTGCAATCGTAGAGTTCTCCACCCCCCTCTGAAGAAGCTTGAGCTGCCTAGCAACAAATGGCTTTTTAAAAAAAAGCCTACTGCCTACTTGGGAGGCAGTTTACAAGTACTGTGGTTACTGAAACTGGAAACAGCTGATTTGTGGCTGGAAACAGCCTGCAGCAGCGGTGGGAAAAGTCTCTCATTTCAGGCAGCCATCGGAAATAGTAAATCAAACCTTCATTCATTTAACCCATTTGATTAAATTAATGAGTTTGATTTTAAAATGTTGTAATATTGAGTCTGATTCATTTGATGATTACAAGCCTAATGGGCAGGCTCTATTAGGCTCCTACCTCGGGGACTACCTGTACTGGGCAATTGTTACTTTTGTATTCAGACTTGGTTTCACTTTTGACTGTGCCGATACTTTGTAACTAATAAACATGTTCTTTGAGGAATTTTCAAGCCTCGGAGTTCTGCTTTATTCCTCTCTGTCTGTCGGAACCCTGACACTGCTGTTTTTGCAGTACAGCACTGTCTCTCCCCACTTCCCTAGGATTCCTTCTTTTGGAATTTTTAGCTGTATGGTTCAAGGGCATATGACAGAATTCTAATATGCAAGCATGCCACATGTTTTATTTTTTATTTTATTTGTATCCTGCCTTTATTATTTTTACAAATAACTCAAGGCAGCGAACATATCCAACATACCTTCACCCTCCTGTTGTCCCCACAACAACAACCTTGAGTTGGGCTGAGAGAGAGTGTCTGGCTGAGAGAGTGTGACTGGCCCAAGGTCACCCAGCTGGCTTTCATGGCTAAGGCAGGACTAGAATTCATGGTCTCCCGCTTTCTAGCCTGGTGCCTTAACCACTAGACCAAACTGTCTAACTGCTTCAGCACTGGGGCCAACTGTTCATGTGTAAAATTTCCTGTGTCACTGAAATCAGTTTTGGGTGGAGCCAGCTTATATGGTAGCTACACATTTGCAGCAGAGCAAGTATGCAATTTGGGATATGGCTTTTTATGTAAAACAATCAGCCTTTATCTTGTACCATGCTTCTTCTTCTTTTTTTTTAATTCTCATCTAGACAAGATCTAGACTAGCACTGATGTTACCTAGTTTGGCTAATGAAACATGTGCAAGAAAAAAAACCAAGCTCAGAGAGCACCAAGGATCCCTCATATCAACCCTGAGCTACAAATATTCTCCTTTATTGAAACAAGTTTTTAACAGTGGCAGAGGATGGAGAAATTATTTCTTCTTGCTTCTTGTTGTACCCTCAGGTGCTTTGGAGAATAAGTCAACCCCCTCTTCTCTGTGACAGCCCCTCAAGTACCAGAAGACAGCTATCATGTCACCCCTAAACCTTCTCTTTGTTAGGCTAGCCCAGGGGTAGGCAACCTTGGCTCTTTTATGACTTGTGGACTTCAACTCCCAGAATTCCTGAGCCAGCCATGCTGACTCAGGAATTCTGGGAGTTGAAGTCCACGAGTCATAAAAGAGCCAAGGTTGCCTACCCCTGGGCTAGACATACCTAGTTCCCTTAACCCTTCATCATAGGATTTAGCCTCCAAACCCCTTATCATTTTTGTTGTTTTTCTTTGCACTCTTTCTAGAGCCTTAGCATTTTTTTTGTATGTTGGTGACCAGAATTGGACACATCACTAGTGCAGTATAAAGCGGTACAGGTAATCCTCAAGTTACAAATGTAATGGACCCTGCCAATTACATTCATAAGTCAAGACATTGTTAAGTGATTGAGCCCCCATCGCTGCTCCCCCCAATGCATTCCTTAAAGAGAAGCCCAATGTAGGTCAAATATGGGGTGCCTCGGGTGGGTTGTGTCTGCCTCCAGTCTCCAAAGGCCTCCCCCTGAGTTACCCCATACTGTGCTACCCACCACTTGGGGTCCCCACAGCCACTTGGGCCTCCTCCCCACCTCACCCCTATCACCAATCACTCACCTTTCCAAGATCTCCAGAGCTCAAGAGGTTAGAGTACGGAAGGAGAAGGCTGCTCAAGCAGCAACTCATTCCATTTTGCCCGTGTAGGAGTCCCCCTCCCTGCAGAGTTCTGCCTCTGTTTTAGAAAAGGTCTTTGTCCAGAAGGAGCCCTTTAAATCTGGATTCCCCACTGAGCAAAGAGAAGCAGCCTGGCTCCCCACAAAAATGAAGGTGCCGCTTGCAACAAGAGCAGGTAGAAATACTGCTCTCTTTCATTTCGGCCAACGGAGCATTGGGAAGGTGCAACAAGAGAATCCACTAAAACTTGGAGTGTCTCTTTCCCCTCCTTCATTCTGACAATGAAGGGCACAGAGTCTAAAGTGCACAGCTTCTCTACTCCTGCAGCTTTAGAAGTGCTGAAGCAAAGAAGACTTTATGTTACAGCATATGTAATGCCTTGGGAAGTAAGGCAAACTTGCTGCCTCTCTCTCCCCCAAACTTAGCTGCTATTTTTATGCTAATGCCTTGGGAAGAAAGAGAATGATTTCAGTTTACAAGAGAGAGCTACTGGTTCCTCCCCCCCTCCCCCCCAGTTTAGCTGCTTGTACTAATGCCTTGAGAAGGAAGCTAGGGCTTTGCTGGGGTCTCAGAAAAAGACATCCACTTCTGGAACTCTGCCACATGGCTCAGCAATAGAGTGGCCTTCTCCTTCCATACAGTGAGGGAAAAAATATTTGATCCCCTGCTGATTTTGTACATTTGCCCACTGACAAATGATCAGTCTACTGCAGACATGTCAAACTCGCGACGTCACATGACATCGCGCAACGTATCAGGACGGTTTTGCCATTGCCGGCAATGGGGTGGGCACAGCTTTCGGATGACGCATCCGGCCCGTGGGCTGGCAGTTTGACACCCCTGGTCTACTGTATAAGTATTTGATCCCCTATCAATCAACAAGTTTTCTGGCTCCCAGGTGTCTTTTATACAGGTAATGAGCTGAGATTAGGAGCACTCTCTTAAAGGGAGTGCTCCTACAGTAATCTCAGCTTGTTACCTGTATAAAAGACACCTGTCCACAGAAGCAATCAATCAAGCAGATTCCAAACTCTCCCCCATGGCCAAGACCAAAGAGCTGTCCAAGGATGTCAGGGACAAGATTGTAGACCTACACAAGGCTGGAATGGGCCACAAGACTATCACCAAGCAGCTTGGTGAGAAGGTGACAACAGTTGGTGTGATTATTTGCAAATGGAAGAAACACAAAATAACTGTCAATCTCCCTCAGTCTGGGGCTTGAAACCTTAATGACTTGGAGAGGATCTGCAAAGAGGAGTGGGACAAAAATCCCTGGTGGGCAGCGACAAGAAACGTCTGTGTCAACGCTGCTAATATTGAATATTCTTGCTTTGACAAAATATGCAGAACTGTCTGGTATTTTTAGGGTTAATTCAGATGACAGAGAAAAGGGAGGGGAATAACAACAAAAGCCGGGAAAAGGAACTGGAAGTGAATCTCTGCCCTCTGGGCTAATTAGAAGATGTGACCTGTGACTGCAAGATAAGGGAGGGGTTTAGCAAGAAAAGTTAGATGCCAGCAAGAGGAATTCAGATTCTGGCATAAACCTCCATGACTGCCGTCAATTTATAACACTGTTAATAAAGCCTTTAGGATAAACATGCCTGAAAGTTGTTTGAAGTGTTTAATTAGTCGGAACCGTGACATCCTGACCTCTGTGATTGCCAACAAGCATTTTGCCACCAAGTACTAAGTCATGTTTTGTGAAGGGGTCAAATGCTTATTTCACTCATTAAAATGCAAATCAATTTATAACTTTTTTGAAATGTGTTTTTCTGGATTTTTTTTTGTTATTCTGTCTCTCACTGTTAAAATAAACCTACCATTAAAATTATAGACTGATTATTTCTTTGTCAGTGGGCAAATGTACAAAATCAGCAGGGGATCGGATAATTTTTTCCCTCACTGTACCCCAACCTCTTGAGCTCTGGAGATCTTGGAAAGGTAAGTGAGCGATTGGTGATGGTGGGGTGGAGAGGAGCCAAGCAGAGCATGTGGAACCCGGTGGGCTGGCAAAGCAGGTCCAGTATTTGTGAGGAACTGATGGGGCAGGATAGGGGGAAATAGGTGGGGGCCATGCTGCAGCTGTTGGTTGTAAGGGTGAACAACCTCAGAAGTGCTACAACAGTTGTAACTTTGGGACTGGGTTGTACTTTTAAGGGGGTGTCATCATAACTTTGAACCATCGCTAAGTGACCTGTTCTAACTCGAGGACTACCTGTACTATTGCTTCTCATGATCTTGATGCTATCCTATTGTTGATGCAGCCTAGGACTGCATTGGCTTTTTTGGCAGCTGCAGCACACTGCTGGCTCATACTCAAGTGGTGGTCCACTAAGACGCCTAGATCTCTCTCACAGTTACTACTGCTAAGCCAGGTACCACCTATTCTGTACCTGTACATTTGGTTTTTCCTGCCTACGTGCAGGATTTTATTTTTCTCACCACTGAACTGCACCTTGTTGGGTATGTCCCAATGCTCGACTCTGTCAAGATCCTTCTGAATCTTGATTCTAATCTTGTGTTAGCAATTTCCCGCAGCTTGGTGTTGTTTGCAGATTTCGGGACCTCCCCTTCTATCCCCTCATCTAGATCTTTTATAAAGATGTTGAAGACTACTGGCCCCAATACAAGAACCTTGTGGTACTCCACTGCATGCTTCCATCCATATAGATGTAGTTCTGTTGAGGACTACACACTGAGTATGGTTGGTCAGCCAACTGTGAATCCATCTGGTGGTGGTACTATCTATTCCACATTATTCTATCTTACCAAGAAATAGGCTTTGGTCTGCTTTGTCAAGAGCCTTATATGGTAAGCCATATAAAGCTTATATCCCATATAAGGGATATATGTCTTATTATTATAGGACTCACATGGCTTTATATGGCATATAAAGCTGTATGTGAGTCATATAATAAGGCATATCCCTTATATGGGATATAAGCCATATAAACAATAAATGGGATTATACACACACACACACACAGAGAGAGAGAGAGAGAGAGAGAGAGAGAGAGAGAGAGAGTATGTATATATGTATGTATACGGGATATTATATAAGCCGTATATCCCTTATATGCAATGGCTATATAGGTAATGACCAATACCTTGAGTTGTGCCTGGGAGCCTATTCTATTCTATTCTATTCTATTCTATTCTATTCTATTCTATTCTATTCTATTCTATTCTATTCTATTGTACTCTACTCTACTCTACTCTACTCTACTCTACTCTACTCTACTCTACTCTTATTTCCTATCCTGTCCTGTCCTATCCAAAACCTATTCTATTCTATTCCATTCCATTCCACTCCACTCCATTCTATTCATATTTTCTGTCCTATCCTATCCTATCCTATCCTACCCTACCCTACCCTACCCTACCCTACCCTACCCTACCCTACCCTACCCTACCCTACCCTACCCTACCCTACCGGAGCAGTGGTGTTATATGGATGTAATGAGAAATGCCAAAAACTGACTGTGCAGTTGCATTCTGAACCACCTGCAGATTCCAAGTGCTGTTGAAGAGAAGCCCAATGTAGAGCATGTTGCAGTAATCCAAATAAAAGGTGACAAAGGCATGATTCACCATGAGCAAAGCCTCCTGATCCAGGAATGGGTGTAATGTATGCACAAGACAAACCTGTGCAAAAAAGCCCCCATGGTCACAGCTGCCACCTGCTTTTTGTGCAGGAACCAAGAATCCAGGAGGAACCTCAAACTATAAATCAACTCTGGCAAATTGCACTCCTATGCAGAGTTAAAGTTGGAAAATTACAGAACCTGGGGGCCTCAAAACCCACAGTGATTCTGTCTTGCCAGGGTTGAGCCAAAGCCTGTTCTCCCCCATCCAGACTCTCATAATCTCCAGGCACTGGGAAAGGATCTTTCCAGCATTGCTTGGTTGATCCAGGGAGATGTTGCGATCTGTCACATGATTATTGAAGATAACTCATACAATGACTGCTTGAATATTCAGATAACATTACCTTCAGAAGTGCCAGCTAGAATACTCACTATTTCTAGCCTTATATAGCTATCTTTCTATTCTGTTAATGTAGAGGTTTGTATAGCTTCGCAGCTTGCTGTTTCTTTAGACCATTAAATGACATAGTTTTTTCTTCTTTTTTTTATATATATAATATTTTATTAGTTTTCTAATTTTACAATTAAGTATTTAAAAAGCAACATGGTGACTGGGTTAATCAATAGTTCAATAACATACATAAATCTTTACTATAAATCTCAAGTTACAACATCAGATATTTCCTCTCTTTTTCCCTTAATATCTACTATCTCATATTAGGCTAATACAATTATTATTATTATCAACTAAGTAAAAACATATTTGTTACATTTATCAATAATTTTTAGCTTATACATGTTATGTGCTCCTGGCTACTTTCCTTCGTGACCAGAGGCAAGCTCGCCTGACCAATAACCAGCCAAGACACAGTGAAGGCCTTTTGTTTCGTTTATTGCAATAAGCGGGGAGAGAAGCTATCAAAGCTTGATTCTCTCCAAAGTTTTAACCCAAAATATTTCCTTCTTTATACATCCCTTGTCCCGGCCGCCACATCCCTCCTCTTTCCCCATTGGCTGAGGTACTATGAGGTTACACTCTTTCCGACCACCTCCTACATATTTCCTGCTACATACTAAATCATACATCACATGTACATTAAAATTAGGAGATAATTTATGCAAGGTGTGTCAGTTAATATTAATCAATTGCGCATGCTCAGTTGCCTGAGTTCTGGCCCCCTTTTTTATGACTTCTTAGAAAAATAGGTTCTTTCCTGTTTTGCTAGTTATCTTCTATTACAGATGTTTTCTTCTTCCTTTCC
The DNA here is from genome assembly GCF_001527695.2 of Protobothrops mucrosquamatus. Taxonomy (NCBI): domain Eukaryota; kingdom Metazoa; phylum Chordata; class Lepidosauria; order Squamata; family Viperidae; genus Protobothrops; species Protobothrops mucrosquamatus. The sequence goes on along the minus strand of NW_015390738.1, from coordinate 71,607 downwards.
CACTCTAAGACCCAGCTATTTTTGCCTACATATTTCCTTTACATCCTTTCTTTATGTTAACCTTTCCTGTTTTCCATCATAGCTTCTCCACTCAGTAAATTTCCACTGCAGCAAATTCAATTTTAAATTTCTCTTTCAATATTAAATTTTGAAGACCTTTCTTTTACTTCTATCAAATCCCCCCTTTTGATTTTTATTACACTGAAAGGTCTTCATTATCATGTTTAGAAAATCTTATAACTATTAACTGTATAACTTCTTCTTTTCCTAAG
>NW_015390738.1:63571-67426 GCF_001527695.2 Protobothrops mucrosquamatus | reverse complement strand
GCGGGGAGGGGGAGCAGGATGGGAGGCAGCGGCTCCGGCAGAGGCACGGCAGCATCATCGGGTGTCCCCGCCGTCCCCAGCCTGGCCACCGCTGCCCTGCCTTGCCCTCCGCCCATCGGAGCCGCGGTGGAGGCAGCGCCCGCCTGAGCTGCCTGGGGGGCACCAGGAGGAAGGAGAGGAGGAGGGCGAGGAAGCCGCCGCCCCAGCCGGGACTCCGCGCTGCCCGGCCTTGCCCTCCGCCATCTGATGGAGCCGTGGTGGGGGCTGGGGCTGCGCGGCCCCTGCCAGCCCAGCTGCTCCCCCCCGGCACCCTTCTTGCCCCGGCGCCCGCCTGAGCCGCCTTGGTGGCAGCAGGAGGAAAAAGGGGAGGAGGAAGAGAAGGGCAAGGAAGCCGCCGCCACCGCCAGGCCCCAGGAGGCAGCTCTCCTCTCCTACCTCGCCCTCCGCCCATTCAATAAAGCCGCGGTGGGGGCTGGGGCCGCGCGGCCCGCTAGCCCCTTCGCCAGCTCGGCTGCTCCCCCCAGGCACCCCTCTTCCTCCCGGCGCCTGCCCGAGCCGCTTTGGGGGCAGCAGGAGGAAGGAGAGGAGAAGGGCGAGAAAACCGCTGCCGCCATTTCAGCCGTGACTCCGCACTGCCCGACCTCGCCCTCCGCCCATTCGATGGAGCTGCGGTGGGGGCTGGGGCCACACGGCCCGCTAGCCCCTCCGCCAGCCCGGCTGCTCCCCCCCAGGCACCCCTCTTGCCCCGGCGCCCGCCCGAGCCGCCTTGGGGGCAACAGGAGGAAGAAGGGGAGGAAGAAGAAGATGGCAAGGAAGCCGCCGCCAGCGCTGGGCCCCAGGAGGCAGCTCTCCTCTCCTACCTTTGCTGAATCTCCTTCTTCCTTCCCGGCAGCCTGGACTCCGGCGCGCCTTCCTGGCCAGCGGGTGCAATGGTCGGGCTGGCTGGGGATCGCAAGGGCTGGTCTCCCTTGGGCCGCGGCTTGCGGGAGGGCTGTCCCGTTCAGCGGAGCCTCCAGCGGGCCGCTCCCATCAGGGATCCCGGGGCTTCCCCGGGCGGCTTCAAGGCCACGAGGCCCTGGCCACGCTTCTCCCAGGGGGTGGGGCACCCGGGCACAGGGCCAATCAGGAGCCCTGCAGGAGGTAAGTCCGCCTGAGAGAGAGAGAAGGGAAGCGAAAGTGCCTCTCTGTCTCTCTCTCTGCAAATGGCGGAGGAGGCTTCGGAGCCGCAGGTGATGGCTCAAAGAGCCGCATGCGGCTTCGGAGCCGCGGGTTGCCGACCCGTGGCCTACACCATTCATTATAGGAGAAATGGTATACTTATCTAAAAAATACCTAAAGTCCCTACAGCCCTGTAAAAAACTTGGACCAAAATATATAGGGCCTTTTCCAATTAGAAGAATCATAAACCCAGTAACAGTAGAATTAGAATTACCCAAAAATCTCAGGCAATGTTGTAGCTCCGTCCTGTGGGTCCCTCTCATCAGAGGAGGAAGGGTCTGAACATGAAGGAGAGGAGATGGCCAGGCCTCCCTCTCCAGGACCTTCCCCTCTGGTGCGGCCTTCGGTGCCTTCTGCCGAAGAGGAGATTGGCCAGGAGCCCGGTGCTTCTGGGATTGGCCAGGAGCCCGGTGCTTCTGGGATTGGCCAGGAGCCAGGTGCTTCTGGGATCGGCCAGGAGCCAGGTGTATCGGACTCCGAAGAGGATACGTCTTGGCTGGATCCACGCCAGCGTCGGAGGGACAAGCGTGCGCAGCAGCGGAAACGCCGTGCCAGAGACTTCAGCTGAGTCACTGGACCACACCCCACTGGCTATATAAGCCAGGGGTGTGTCGTGTGAAACTTTTGTGACGGACAATTTTGCTGAATTTCCAGTTGCAAGCACTCCGGCTATTTATCCTGGACTTATCGTATGTTTTGTTTTGTTCTGTATTATCAGTAAAGGCTTTGGCAGGCAGTCACGAAGTTGCTGCCAAGTGNTTACACTCCTTTTCAAATAGCCAATGGTCAAAGTTTCAACCCCATGCCAGAATTAACCCCAAACGAACCAACGATCCCATCACTGAAAGAATGGATGGAACAATTACAAAACACCTGGCCAATAGTTAGAAAAGCACTAGATGAAGCTAGGCAGGCATACAAAGCACAAGCCGATAAAAAAAGAGTTGAGCCTACACCAGGGGTAGGCAACCCAAAACACTGAAAGAGCCACTTGGACACGTTTCCCACCGAAAACAAAACACTGGGAGCCGCAAAACCCTTTTGATATCTAAAATGAAGATAACACTGCATATATCCTTTTTTTACCTTTATTATAGGTATGTGTGTGTGTGTGTGTGTATGTTTGTGTGTGTATATATAAAATAAAGGTAAAAAAGGATATATGCAGTGTTATCTTCATTTTAGATGTCAAAAGGGTCTCTCTTTCCTCTCTCTCTCTCTTTCTCTTCTCTTTCTCTTTCCTCTTTCTCTCTTTCCTCTAACTTTCTCTCTCTCTTTCCTCTCTGTCTCTCTTTCCTCTTTCTCTTTCCTTTCTCTCTTTCCTCTTTCTTTCTAAAACACTGGGAGCCGCAAAACCCTTTTGATATCTAAAATGAAGATAACACTGTATGTATCCTTTTTTACCTTTATTATAGGTATGTGCGTGTATGTTTGTGTGTGTATATTTAAAATAAAGGTAAAAAAGGATATATGCAGTTATCTTCATTTTAGATGTCAAAAGGGTCTCTCTTTCCTCTCTCTCTCTTTCTTTCCTCTAACTTTTCCTTTCTTTCTGTCTCTCTCTTTCTCTTTCCTCTTTCTCTCTTTCTCTTTCCTCTTTCTCTCTTTCTCTTTCCTCTAACTTTCTCTCTTTCCTCTCTCTTTCTCCTTTCTTTCCTCTTTTCTTCTCTTTCTCTTTCCTCTTTCCTCTCTTTCTTTCCTTTCTCTTTCCTCTCTCCGTTATTTCCTCTTTCTCTTCTCTTTCCTCTTTCTTTCCTCTCTCTCTTTTCTCAATCTTTTTTCTTTCCTCTTTTTCTCTCTTTCCTCTCCCCCTCGCTTTCTTTCTTTCCTTTCTCTCCCTCTTTCCTCTTTTTCTCTTTCCTCTCTCTTTTCTTTCTCTTTCCTCTTTCTCTCTTTCCTCTCTTTCTTTCCTCTCCCTTTCCTCTCTTCTCTTTCTTTCCTTTCTCTTTCCTTTCTCTCTTTCCTCTCTTTCTCTTTCCTTTCTCTCTCTCTCAATCTTTTTTCTCTTTTTTCTTTTTCTCTCTTTCCTCTCCCTCTTGCTTTCTTTTCTCTCCCTTTCCTCTCCCTTTCTCTCTCTTTCCTCTCTTTTTCTTTCTTTCCTCTTTCTCTTTCTCTCTTTCCTCTCTTTCTCTCTTTCTCTTTCCCTCTCTTTCCTCTCTTCTCTTTCCTCTCTCTTTCTTTCTCTTCCTTTCCTCTCTTTCCTCTAACTTTCTCTCTCTCTTTCCTCTCTTTCTGTCTCTCTCTTTCCTTTCTCTTTCCTTTCTCTCTTTCCTCTTTCTCTCTTTCCTCTCTCTCTTTCTCTTTCCTCTTTCTCAATTTCCTCTTTCTTTTCTCTCTTTCCTCTAACTTTCTCTCCCTCTCCTCTCTCTTTCTCTGTCTTTCTTTCCTCTTTCTCTTTCCTCTTTTTCGGGTGGGGAGGGAAAGCAGGACGGGAGGCAACGGTGGTGGTGGTGGCAGCCATTGCTGCATCATCAGGGTTCCCTGCTGCCGCCCCCGGCCCGGCCGCCGCCCCCACCGCGTCCTCAGCCAAACGGGCAGGGAGGGGGAGCAGGACGGGAGGCAGCGTTGGCGGCGGCACGGCAACTTCGTCAGGGTTCCCCGCTGCCGCCCCCGGCCCGGCCGCCGCCCCCGCCGCAT
>NW_015390738.1:58528-60542 GCF_001527695.2 Protobothrops mucrosquamatus | reverse complement strand
AAATGGACTAACAATAACAATGGGGGTCATTAGCTTTCATGTAATCCTTTTTGAAGTTTCCTCCCGGCAATGAGGAAAAGGGGGTGAGAATGTAATGCCTAGAATTGTCGCTGGGAGAAGGGGATTACGGGGGTGGGACTAATGGGGGATCCCTTAAAACCTTGAATTGGAGAGCTCGAACCCAAGTCCTGTCTAGAACACCTACATCCAGCTTTCTCTTAATAAAGATGCCTGTTGGAAGAAATATTCCAGGAGTTCTGTCTTCTTAAGATGCAAAGTGGGGTGGGTCCTTACAATCACCATTCTTGCAGTACCTTGTGATAACCACAGAATCCCCTTAAGACCATTTTTGTTGTTTGGTAATTATAAATCTACTATAGCCTCAATCCTTTTACTATCTATTTTCCTTTCCCCTTCAACTATAATATATTCTAGATATTTTACCTCCTTTCATACCAATTGGGCTTTATTTGCTAAACACCCTTAATCCTTTCTTCTGCCAAAAAAATTGCTTTCCCATTTCTTTATAATTCTCAGAATAAGATCTTACAAAACTGGGAAGCTACATAAAAATGTATTTGCTTCCACAGCTTAAAAGTGGAGGAAAGAAAAGAAAGAAAGAAAATCATTTGTCCTGTATCAGATAGACTATACTTGTCCATGGAAGCTGTATCAAAAATTGACACATTTTTCTTTCTCCTCCCCCTTTCACCCTGATTAGATACCATGTTACAAAAATATAACTCAATAATCTTATTGTAAATAACACATTCAGGATTTTAAAAGGTAAAGCACATAGGCTCACCAATTAGCATTGGGCCAACATTTCTGGAATGCCTTTTGTCTCAGGCAGACATCAAACAGGATAGCTAAGAAGATAAAAGGTTGTCTCCCCCTTCCCCCACTCACCAAACCAGACAGAGTAAAAATTTATACAAAACTTTTGCTTGAAACAGCCCTCAGGAGGAAAATTGCCATAACATTTACAGAAGTGGCTTGCCAAAACCTCCCTCCTAGGGCTGAACAAAAATAAACCAGCCCCAAAACACTCAGCCATCCCTCATGGCCAAAGCAGGATTTGAACTCAAATCCAGCCTTGCAGCCTGTGGCTATAACCCTGAAACCAAATTGGTTTTCTATAAAGATTTCCCTTCCCCTCCTTGGCTCCAAGGAAAAGGAAAACAAATTGAACACACACAGTATGCAGCAATTAATCATCTCTTTTGCAGTAGCAAGTAGTCCCAAAGACACATATTTATCAGATGTTAAATAAAACATCATAAGATTGTTCCTTTGACAAGAATACCCTCAAACGCATTATTAAGGATAAATCCAAACTAAAATGCAAAGGAAAATCACTGAAGCATGCCACACATACAAAAACAAAATATCAGAGTTGGATGGGACATTAGAGGTCCTCTAGTCCAACCCCTTACTGAAACAAGAAACTCTATCCATTTCAGACCCTATCAATTTCTAACCTCCTCCCAAAAACCTCCAATATTGAAGCATCCACAGTTTCTGGAGACAATTATCCCACTGATTAATTATTCTTACAGTCAGGAAATTTTACCCAATTTCTGTTCTTTTAAAAAAAAAAAACCACAAACAAACATGCAGACAGAAACTGCCTCCCCCCCTTTTCTTTCTTTCTTTCTTTCTTTTTTCTGCATCTCTTACTTTTCCAAGGCAGAAATTTTGGGTTAAAAAAGTAACAAACTAAACATGTTTAAAAGGTTTGCTCAAAAATTTTACCCCTCTTCAGCAGCCCTTCCACCGTGGGCTTTAAACCCATTCTTCCTTCTAACCTAATGTTATACTGTTTCTGGTGAATTACTTCACCAGGGTTCTTTAAAGTCACCTTTAAAGGATCCATGTGTACCCCTCTTCTATTGCCCTCTTGGGCCCATATAAGAGGGTCCACTTTTCCTTGAGCTTCCTCACTCAAGGTCATAATATTTACAATTATTTCTCTTTCATTCCCCATAATAACAACCCCCAATTTACCAATTAA
>NW_015390738.1:43036-55006 GCF_001527695.2 Protobothrops mucrosquamatus | reverse complement strand
CAGGGATCTCAAGACAAAAGAAGCTCTTAAGAGTCATTAGCCCCATCACCTGGGAAGCAGGATATGTTAATGGGATTAAACCACAGATATCAAGGCCTAGAAAAACACTCAGAAATAGCCTCAAAGTTCATACCACAGGAACAGGAAACTTCCAAGCAGGGCTGGGAGAGGGGTATAAAAAGACCTTCTGCCCATGTGCTCTCTCTTTTTTCCCTCTCCTCTGCTGCTTCTTGCAAGACCATCTGTCTTCTGCAATAAACTGTAACCTTCTTCCCAAAGCAGTTGCCATGTTTGCTTATTTATTCCCGGCTTGGATGAACCAGGATGAAGACTTACTTCTAACACTTTAACCAATACAAAGTTCAGGTCCTTTTACTACTGTCTGGACCATAGCAGGTTTAAATATTGTTGCTTCTACTACATGTCCCCAATTCCCTGATCCTTAATCTTCCCTTTCCCAATTTGCATTCCTGGAGGTATATAGTTCAGGGTAAATCTGGTGGCTCCGGAATCCACCGAGTACACCCTTTCCTCCTCCAGGGATCCAACTTTTAAGGTTTATCAGGGGTTCCTAAAAAGCTGGACCAGAAAACAGATTAGTCCCCTGACACCTCTCATCCTCAAAATTCACCAAATTTGCTAGTTCTTCCCCCTCCTTCCTCTTAGGGCACTCATTTTCCCAGTGTCCTTCCTCCTTACAAAAGGCACATTTATTTATTTAGGGACTGGGGAAAATTTTTCTCCTAGGGATTTATATCCCCTGGTGCCAACTGGCTGTCCTCACCCCCAGCCTGCCTTACTGATTTCCTGATTACTCTTCCCCATCCTCTTTGCTGGCCTGTTTGCACCAATTGAGCCATGATTTTTATCTTATCTTACGTTTGTCTCTCTCCTCTTCTCTCTTCGCATATACTTTCTGAGCCTCTTTTACCGGTAATAAATCTTCTATTGTTTTAGTTTTCTGTGTGTCTAATTTCTGCATTTTTACCCTAATACCTTCCCATGCTTTCCCTACAAATTGATATTTCACAATCATTTGATGTCCTGGATTACCAGGATCCAAATGTTCATACTTTTGAAGTTGGCTTTTTAATCTTTCTAACCATTCGATTGGTGTTTCCTCCTTTCCTTGTTCTAATGACAGTACCTTCTGAATGTTAAGATTCTGAGGCACTGCATTTTTAATACCTTCTATTAAATATCCCCTATAATCAGCCATAGCATTCCTCTCTGCACGCCTGTTACCATCCCACTTTGGATCTGCAACAGGGATCTCAGCCTGTTCATTCTTTTGTGAAAACTTTTTCTTACACTATTCCCTAACTGCTCACCTAATCATCCCGTTCTCCTCTGGTGTAAACATGTTAAAAATGGGTTGCATTTCTCCCCATGAATATTCCATTGGTGCTAAAAACATTTCTAACCTGTTTTCCTACTTCAATAGGATCTTCTATTAGTTTGGGCAATTCTTTCCTAAATTGCCTGATTTCAAAAGCTGTTAAGGGGGACAATTTTTTTCCCCTTGGAGAGGGGTTTTTCCCTCTCTTGTCACCTTCCAAACTATAGGAACCTCAAGAAATACATAGCTTTCTACTTAACTCTTTCACACAAAATAGCAGATCAGAGTTCTCGCCTTTCATCCTGGCCAGGCATAAAACTTCACACAGCTCATTTCTTTGTCTCTCTCTTTCCCTCTCTTCCATCTGATTATTTCCATTCTTTTAACACCTTCTATTGTCCTTCTAATTACTAAGAAACTAGCCTTCTTCACCCTTTCTTGCATTTACACCAGACACAAAAAAATTCCAAATGCTTCACCCCAGGCAAAACAATCATTCTTATTTTCAAGGAGCTTTTTCAAAGCCAATGAGCTCCATTTCCCAAATTTCCTTTTGAAATAAGGCCTTGTTGTTTTGTATATTACTGTTAGAGGGTCTCTCCCTCCCCTCCCCCAGGTCTTTAGAAATGAGTCAATACAAACACACAAACACACAGACCCTTAAACATCATTTCCAGACCTTTGGAGGTTTGTGTCCCTTTAAATTTCTACTTTTACTCTTTTGGGGCAACTTGTAGCTTGTTCTCCAGGCAGTGGGGAAATGCAAGGTGCGTTTCTGATAGAAATGTAATGGGGGACCTTAACCACTGCCTATCCATTCCCCACCGCTCTAAGCCAAGCTGAGAAGCCCAATTTAATTTATTGGCTGGCCGAACATGTACTTAGGCCAGATATATACTGTAATGTATCGTCCTTCCTCTGTTCAAATGCCTTGTTTAAAGCATTGACTTAAAATACTTCAACATTCTCCCTAAGGGATTCCCATCTCCCTAAGGGGGTTCATTCCAGAATGTAAATACCTTTCCTTTTTTTTCCTTATTGGCCGGCACACTGGCCGGGGAGGCGTCCCTCCTCTTCAAACTCTTATTGCCCATTAATACCCCTCTGATATATAGATACCCCTCTGTTATCTTACCTGTCAGGCAGAGTTGAAGTCCTTCCTTAAGTCAGCCGACTTTCCCTTAGGTTTTCACTGGGTCCTGGCTTTTTGTCTCGGGATTTCCGATTCCTCCTTCTTTGAGCAAGGGCAATCCGACCTTTAGGGCTGGGAAAAACTTACCCAGGTGCGCACTTCCCTTTCGAATATCCCCGGCTGCCAAAGATGGAATGGATGCAAATCCCGGAGGAGCTCCCAAGGCTGTTATGTGCTCCTGGCTACTTTCCTTCGTGACCAGAGGCAAGCTCACCTGACCAATAACCAGCCAAGACACAGTGAAGGCCTTTTGTTTCGTTTATTGCAATAAGCAGGGAGAGAAGCTATCAAAGCTTGGTTCTCTCCAAAGTTTTAACCCAAAATATTCCCTTCTTTATACATCCCTTGTCCCGGCCGCCACATCCCTCCTCTTTCCCCATTGGCTGAGGTACTATGAGGTTACACTCTTTCCGACCGCCTCCTACATATTTCCTGCTACATACTAAATCATACATCACATGTACATTAAAATTAGGAGATAATTTATGCAAGGTGTGTCAGTTAATATTAATCAATTAATTGTGCATGCTCAGTTGCCTGAGTTCTGGCCCCCTTTTTATGACTTCTTAGAAAAATAGGTTCTTTCCTGTTTTGCTAGTTATCTTCTATTACAGATGTTTTCTTCTTCCTTTCCCACTCTAAGACCCAGCTATTTTTGCCTACATATTTCCTTTACATCCTTTCTTTATGTTAACCTTTCCTGTTTTCCATCATAGCCTCTCCACTCAGTAAATTTCCACTGTAGCAAATTCAATTTTAAATTTCTCTTTCAATATTAAATTTTGAAGACCTTTCTTTTACTTCTATCATACATATCTTAATTGTGTTTACATTCAATCCTTATATACAGTCAATGTCCTAATATTGCTTTTTCCCCAAGCTTTAATTTCCCATCAATATTCAAATTAACATTTGGTATTTATAACTTCCAAGCTTTAGGTAACCAAAGTTTCCCTTATCTCAACTTCTTCCTTTTTCCCTTTTCATAAGAAAATCCAATATTCTAAATTCACATCTTATCTATTTGAATATAGTCTTATTCTGTTTTCTAAAAGTTATCTATTTTCCACCATATTAAACCATCTAATTAATAATACAGTATACCCTCTAATAGATCAAAACCATTATATGTATTGTCTGGGTTAGCCAATAAATCAGTAATATACATAATTTTTTTTGTTTAGATCTAATTTTTAAAAACTCAAATACTCCCTCTCTTTTTCTGGTAATATCTATTATCTCATATTGGGCAAACAGAATTCTTATTTTCAACTGATTTCCAAATATTTTATATTAGGTGACCAAAATTTCCCTTATCTCAACTTCTCCCTTTTTCCCCTTTCATACCAAAGTCTGTTAGTCTTATTACACATCTTACCTATTCAATTATAATGTTACTTTATTTTCTAAAAATTATCTATTTTCCACCACATTCAACCCTCTAGTTAGTATGAAATCCCCTCTAATAAATCAAAACCCTTATTTTCTTCAGCCTTACTCTGGCTTTCTTTCTTTGCCAACTAACCTTCCATGTCAGTGCTTTTGAATCATCAAATAGTTCTCCCTCTATTATTATATATATAGCGCCAACCCCGTATGGACCGCTTAAGTCCGGACCCTCCCGACCTCCCCTCCAAGTGGCCACCAGCCTGAGGTCTCTCACATTGGCACCTCTGCCTAACAGGGCACGTAACACGGTGGTATTCAGTCACGATTGGCAGCGGTGATGGTCACTCTCTCAACGGTGACTCATGTGGGATGATGGTGGTTGATCTCAGGCAATAAGAACTTACAGGGGGAGATGGTAGTCAATTCCTGATAACAGCAGCTAGCATAAGGCAATGGTAGTCTGTCTCTAGTAGCAGCAACCTGCTCAGAACGATGGCAGTCAGCCTCTGGTGACAACAACTTTGCCTAAGACAATGGTAGTCAGTCTCTAATGACAACAACTTGCCCAGGATGATGTTAATCAGTCTTTGATGACAACAACTTGCCTAGAACAATGGTAGTCAATCTCTGGCGTTGGCAGAGGCCTCCCTTGTCCACTCTCCTCGTCCCTCTCTGACCTCACTCCATGTAATCCCTTTTTATCTCCCCCAGCTGATCCTATTAAAAAAAAACCTACCTCCCACTAAAAGACGTATGTCAAACTCTTTCCTAACTCTCCCTCTGCCTAGCTTACTCCAACGAGGGAAAGTAATTAAAACTCCCCAAACTACCCTCTCCGTCTAGCCTGCCCACAATGAAAGAGAAAGAAACAATAAAACTTCACCTTCCCCGTCTCTCTCTCACACTCTCTCTCTCTCTCCCCCCCCCCTCTCTCTCTCTCTCTCTCTCCCTCTCTCTCTCTCTCTCTCTCTCTCTCCCTGGCACTTCAAGCAAACAGCTCCAGCAAGCTTCTCTCACTCTCTATCTCTCTCTGCCTGGCCTGCTTCAAGCAACAGCTCCAGCAAGCTACTCTCACCCTCTCTCTCTCTCTCTGCCTGGCCTGTTTCAAGCAAACAGCTCCAGCAACTACTCTCACTCTCTATCCCTCCCCCTTTCGTCCGGCTTGCCTGTAACAAAGCAAAAAAAAAAGCAAACGCAAAACCCCCAGCTTCTTACTCTCTCTTTGATCAGTTGGCTCAGAACAGCAAGCTCCACTAAGCCTTCTCTCTTCCTCCCTTCTATCAGCTTCCTCCTCCTTTTTTTCCCTCCTCCCAGCCACGCCCTGCCGCCAGACCCATGGCAGCTGCCAGAGCTCCTCATCTTCCTGCCAAATTGGCAGGGCTCCTGCAAAGCCTCTCAGCTGGCCCCATTCTCACCCCAACTCTGCTATATATAATTTGGAATAAGAAAGACCATTTGGTTGCAGTTTTTTGGGAAGAACTAGCCCATTTGTACTCATTAAATTGCCTCCCTATTACTCCAATTTCCCAAAATTGTCCTGATAGGTTTATCTTCCATTCAATCCCTTTTCTGATTTTTCCATTGGCTGGATCTGTTGATCGATTGAGTCCTCTGTCTTAGTGTTTAGTTGTTCCACTTCTCCTATTATTTTCTGCATTGTTAGTTCTTTGGTTGTTGTCAAGATCTGGGTTTGTATATTTAAGCTGGCATCTTGTTCTTTTATGTTGCATCTTATTTTGTCACAAGCTGAAAGAATGGTTTTGTGTATTGATTTCAACATGGAAAGGATTTTTTCCTGATCTTCATCCATATTCTCTTGATAGTATATTAAGTTGAAGACTTTAGAATCAAACGTTAAAAATAGTTTTTTGTTTTTTAAAGCTAGGTATGGGACATCTATTTCATGTGTTATAGGTGGTCTTTATAGTAGAAATTGTTTGTCGAGTAAGAGTTTATAGTCCAAGGTATTCCATCATCTCGTATAACATATGCTTCTCATGTAAAGAAATAGGAAAGTAATTCCCCACATATAGCTCTGAAAGTCAAGCTTTACATTCATAGTTCAAACAGGCCAGATATGCCGCTCAGCAGTTCCTTCTTTGCAGCTGAGTTTTTCACAGGTGGTAGTTGTCAAGGTCAGAGAAGTTTTTTCTGGAGTCTGGGCTTCAAGCCAAGTCTCTTTTAGGCAATAACAAGTTGTAATACCATACTTTGCCACAAGATGTCACCGATGCCATTGTTTTTATGATCATTTTTCAAGTCTTATTTCTTTTTTTAAAATAAAAACAAACATCTCCAATAAGAATAGGAACACTTTTAGTCCCCAAGTTTCAAAAGCATACTGTATACATCCAATTAAATTAACATTGTTCTTATCGTTGCTCCCCTGGGTAGGTAGTCACCGCTTTTCTTAGAGGGTGGGGTAGAAATTCCCTTCCCTCTCTCCTCACGGGAAAAATACTTCGGGCAGCTTTTACAGGAAAAAATACTTAAAGTTCTAAAGAGAAGATCAGATCTCACCCAGTTTCATCCGTGTTGCTTTAAAGGTGCTTGATGGTGATTTTGACTTCGGCTGTCAGCAGCTTAGTGACGAGCCATATTGCTATGGCTGGTCTTTCCCCCGCCGATTTGGAGGGCTTCCCCAGATCAAACGGAAGGACCGCCACCCTCCCGCGATCAAGTGGGGGTTCCCTCCTTGCTCGTCGCCCCTATAGGGCGACTTTCGACCCTTTCCAGGGTCCCCCAGCGGAACGAAATCGGATACGGAAGACGGAGCTCGCCTTTCTGTGTCCGTAGGCGCCGTGATGGCAAACCGGAAGTCAAAAGTCCCGTTTCTTCAGTCCCACCCCAATGCCCCAGTCCATCAGGAGCCAATCCGCTGGCGTGAAGATGTTATGAGAACTTCTGGCCAAAAGGGTGATAACCGGCCAGCTTCCCAGGCGCCTGTAAAACCAGATGGCCCCAAAGGTATTTCCCCCTCCTTAATTCCCATGCAAATACATCAAAGTGAACGCAGCAATAAATGTTAGAATACAGGAACATCCTCAAGCCACACTCATATATGCTCCCCCTCCCTTTTCTTATGGCACCGCCCCAGAGGGACCTGACAAAGTGTCTACATGCTAATTCTAGGGTGACACTTGAGGGGCGGGAGTGTGTGTGTGTGTCAGTAGGTATGTTTATTCTTTTGAACATGCAGTTCTGCTGGGAGACCTAATTTAATTAACTCTATTTGTGTTTACAGACTTTATCCTTTGATAAGTGGATTAGGTCTGGGTGTTCTGTCCCCCGTCCGACCCACACACCCAAACAGCCAGCCGAGGGTTAAAGACTTCTCCAGACACCACTTCACAGATAAGAAACTTGGCAGCAGCTCCGTAGCTGCCTGCCAAGACCTTTTACTCCAAGCACACAGAAACAAAAACAATACACATAGTTTAAAGCCACAGCAAACTACTTTGCCAGAGATTCAGCTTTTGTCCGTCACAGAGGTCCAAATGGCCACCACCACCCTTTTATAGCCTATGGGGTGTGGTCCAGTGACTCAGCTTAATCTCTGGCATGTCTCTTTTTCTGCTGCGCACGCTTGTCGCTCCTACGCTGGCGTGGATCCAGCCACAACTTCTCTTCCTCATTATCCGACACACCTGGCTCCTGGCCAATCTCAGAAACACCTGGCTCCTGGCCAATCTCAGAACCACCCGGCTCCTGGTCAATCTCTTCTCCGTCGGGAGACACCTGAGGCATTGCCAAAGAGGAGGGTCCTGGAGAGGGAGGCCTGGCCATCTCCTCTCCTTCATGTTCGGAGCCTTCTTCCTCCGATTAGAGGGGCTCACAAGATGGAGCCACAACACTGGGTAACCTATTTGGGGGTTTGAAGAAGTTTGAGTAAAAGTTTTTTCTTCTTTTTTATGTCACCTTTAAGATAGTGTCTAATATCACTAAAACTATTATATTCAGAAATACAGATGCTGAAGTTCTAAATGTATTTGGATGGTAGATGGGGTGAAAGACAGGCATTCTTTCAGCAGCATCTGAGTGTGATATGTGAATATTATCCCTGTCCATTTGTTTGATGCAACTATGAGTTTTTATTGAGCAATTTATTTATTTATTTAGAAAATTTAGATGGCTGCCCAACTTACTCATGGTGACTCCAGCCAGCTTTCAAAGATAAAAACCCAGTACAAAAACCAATAAACCCCCACCCTCCTGGCGACAACAATCAGCGATCCTACGAATGTAGACAATATCTTCCAACAAAATGGGTATCCATGCAACTTCATCAAAAAGTGCCTGACCACTCAACCCAATATAGCAGAACCAACACAAGCTGTGAAAAGGATAACACCGCCATACATCAAAAACATCTCAGAAACCACCAACAGACTACTACAACCACATGGAATCAGCGTAGCACACAATCCAATTAAAGCCCTTCAAAACATCCTTATTAAACCAAAAGACCCAGCAGCCCCAGAAGGAAAAAACAGGAGTCATCTACAACGCGGGTGTCAAACTTGCCACGTCACGTGACATGTCACGACGTATTGCGACTTTTTTTGCATTGCCGGAGCTGGGGTGGGCGCGGCCTCTGCATGATGCAACTGGCCTGCGAGCCAACAGTTTGACACCCCTGATCTACAACATACAGTGTAAGGACTGTAATAGCCACTATATAGGACAAACAGGCTGAAGACTGGCAGAGCACATCCATGAACACCAACTAGTAGTCAGAGGGCATGATGAAAACTCCTTAATTTCACAACACATGGACAGACTTAACCATAGTTTCAACTGGGAAACTGACAATCTTAGACCAAGCCAAGTCCAAAAAAGCTAGAGAAGTTCTGGAAGCCTGGCACTTTGACAAATCGGCCATCAACAGGCACATAGACATAAACAACATCTACATACCATTCAAAAGAGACAATCAGAAAGCCAGAAAGGAAACAAAAATACCAAAACACTTCCTCAGCAGCAACAAACATCCAGATGAGCAGAGATTAACACCAAAATTTAACATTAGACCAACAATAAAGAAGTGAATAATACCCCTATCAAGGAACTTCCAAACAATCGGACTATAAACAACAGCCCAATGGAGGAACAACCAGGACCACTCCCAACAACACTGACAGGGCAAGCTACTAGAATATAAAATGAGAGCAAACCCCTTTCCCTACTAGCACTGATAACGTTACCTGTCAGCAAGAAAACAACTAAGCTCAGAGAGCACCAAGGACCCCACATGTCATGGTATTTCAACAGTTTTAAAATTTACAAAATATAATTCTGAGGGAGAGTATGTCTACTTCAGTGATGGCGAACCTTTTAGAGACCGAGTGCCCAAACTGCAACCCAAAACCCACTTATGTATCGTCGGGTGCCGGGTGGGTGATGACTCATTGGGTAGGTGTGGCCAATTGGGTGGGCATGGCTTCAGTGGTAACGGCAGACTGGGTGGGACTAAAAAGTTCAATCAATCAATTCCAACTTTGCATGATCTTTTTTTTTCCGTGAGAAGTTGAAATTGATTGATTGAACCTTTTTTTTTTGCACACAGTGGCAGAGGCCTAAAGCGAAAAGGTTTTATAAAACCCAGCTGAAGGCCTAGGACTGGGGCGACGGTGCACGTGCCCACAGAGAGGGCTCTGAGTGCCACCTGTGGCACGCGTGCCATAGGTTCGCCACCACAGGTCTACTTCATTTGTGGGAAGTGTTAAGAGTATCAGAGAGAAACTTGAAAAGAGCAAAGATTGAAAAGAGCAAAGATTGTGTAGCCTGTCTTTCCAGTTTTTAGTCCTTTATAGTGTCAGGGTTGTACTTTATTGTGTAACTCTAGATTTAAAAAGCAGAAGTGTTAAAACAGAAACCAAAGACCAAAGCATCCGATTTCTATAAGAGGCCAAGAGTGTGAAGTAATCTGAAAGTAAATGTTCCATAAGGGGATGGAGCCAAGATGGTGAAGAGGCAGCATCTGCTGTAAAGAGCTCCTTTGAAGGAGTACCTTTTTATCATCATACTTTTAATCCTTTGTTTTAAATATCACACCACCACCCCCCCCGGCTGTCTTATTGGAGACCCAACACTTTCAAAGAGCTGAGAAAGAGTTGAGAACATGGGAAGAAGGAAGAGATGTTGTGCACACTCAGCAACACAAGCCAGTTCCAAGCCTACAAAACAGCTGAAAGTTGACAGTTACCTAATGAGCAGACAGCCAACTCCTGTAAATATCTCTTCTCCCACAAATCCCCCTCCCAGGACATGATGCTTTAGAGTCAGATTTACAAACAGAGGTCAAAAGTCAACATCTCATAGATCTCCCCTCTTCAGTGGAAGAGAACTCTCCCTTCCCCTCTTCCCCCTCCAAAAACACTGCTGCAATCTGCTCTGCAGCCGCACACCTAACACGGGATGAGGGTGAGAATATCGACCTAATAAACCTAAAGAATGGAAACATAACTGACTTTCTAGCCAGACAGTGTCTGCTGACAGCACAAACAGTCCTCTCTATTTTTGACTTGCTTTCTACAATTAAAGCCAAAGTGGACTCTTTAAAAGAGGTCTTTGTAAAACATTTTAACAACCAGCCAAACGACAACCATCCTGAAGCACAGACCTCTTGCACCAAGGGTGCTACAAATACAACTAGCAGGGAAGCCAAGGGCAACCTTATTCTTACATCAAGGAAAAGAGAGAGTAATAACCAGAGAGAGCTGCCCACCTTTGTGGGAAAGGGTGAGAAACAAGTTTCTACTGGGCACATAACCAAGAGAAAGAGACTTTCAAATCATAAATATTGCATTTTAAATGCAATTGCATTTTAAATGCTATTGCATTTTAAATGCTATTGCATTTTAAACTTCCCGGTGCTCGCTATAAACTGTGAGTGGGTGGGGATTCTGCTCTAAAGGGGTAGCTGGGGCCTTGCTGATTGGAGCTATTGCATTTTAAACTTCCCGGTGCTTGCTATAAACTGTGAGTGGGTGGGGATTCTGCTCTAAAGTGGTAGCTGGGGCCTTGCTGATTGGAGCTATTGCATTTTAAACTTCCCGGTGCTTGCTATAAACTGTGAGTGGGTGGGGATTCTGCTCTAAAGGTAGCAGCCCGTGCACCATTAGGCGCGCAAATTATATAACCAAAAATCAAACAGCAGCAGTACATTCAGGGCAAGTGCGTCTATGATTCCTTGTATGTAAAAATGTCAAGCATAGTTCAGTGCAACACTTGTTTTGCAGCTGTCTTTCGCAGTACCCTTTTCAATCATGGAAACTGTCCTATCTGTAAACAAATCACTAGTTTACAAGGACAGATTACTTATCTAGGGTCTGTGATCTCTGCTCTTCAGGCAGAAATTAAGTGTCCAGTTCAACCCCTCTACTCCACTGAGCCTCCAAGCTATCAGCCCCCTCTACCACAAAGATCCTGTAGGAGAAGGGCATTGTGGACAACCGTGGGATCTGGCAGGGTGAGAGCTGTGAACCATAAACACAAAGCTTTTGCTGTGTACCTGCACAACAGATACAGTGCCCATGCTGACCTTAATAGGGACATTAAGGAGACAGGTAAAGGTATTTGTGATGGCAACTCAAATAAGCAGGGGATCTTGGTCCGAGATGAACTTGTTTTCGACAGGGAGAAGTGCAAATCAGGTATTGCACATAAGTCACGCAAGAACAGAGAGGCACCCAAAAAGAGAAACCACCTTCTGGTTGGTGATTCAATTATAAGGGATGTAAATTTAGGAAAGGACACAGAGGTTTCGAATGAGGTCAGGTGTCTTCCAGGTGCTACTGCCAGTAGGGACAAGAAGCGTATTTCTAAAATAATCAAGAATGCCAGCAAGGGCTGTGAAGTGGAGGCTATTGTACATCTTGGCACTAATGATCTGTCCCAAAAAGATGTACTCACTGTGCAGAATGACTTCCAGAGCCTGGGGCAGGAACTTAGCAGAATAGGCTGTAGGCTTATTTTTTCAGAGGTCTTACCAGTGTATAAGGACCAAAATGGAAAAGGCCAGCGTATAGCACAATTCAATATGTGGCTA
>NW_015390738.1:41150-42465 GCF_001527695.2 Protobothrops mucrosquamatus | reverse complement strand
ATGGAAAAGGCCAGCGTATAGCACAATTCAATATGTGGCTAAAGGAGTGGAGTAAAGGGGAAGGCTTTGGATATATTAGTCACGATGTCAGCAGATGGTCCAATAAAGAAATGTACAAAAGAGATGGTTTGCATCCATCAAAGAAAGGGACTGAGTTACTTGGCTATAAATTCACAGATTTTCTGGAGGAATATTTAAATTAAACAACGGGGACAGTGATACAGAACATCCCTGTCCCCGGCAATCTAAAAATTATAGGGCTATCAGTGCATGTAACACAGATGTGTGTGTGGACAAGAACATAAACCTTGCTGTCAAGCAAAATCAAGCTCTTAATAGCCAGTGCCACACAAAGTGCACTAACCAAATAGGTGGTAAAACATTAGGGGAACTCAGGCACCACAAAGGTTATGTAGGAAGTAAGCACAGGGTCGGTCATGAAGGACTCAAATGTCTATACACCAATGCACAGAGTATGAACAGCAAACAGGGCGAACTAGAAATTCAGGTTAATGAGGGCAGATATGATATTGTTGCCATAACGGAAACATGGTGGGACGAAACCCACAAATGGAACACACAGCTAGAGGGATTTAAATTATTTAAAAGAAACAGACCAAATAAAAGAGGAGGTGGAGTTGCTCTCTATATAAAGAAATAACTACATCTCTACAGAAATAGAGCACAACAATGATGAAAACTGTCCTGAATGCATATGGGTCAATATAAAAGGGGGGGGGGAAACGACATTGCCATAGGTGTATACTATAGGCCACCCAACCAAACACAGGAAATAGACGAACTTTTTGCTAGTCAGCTAACTAAGGTATGTAGGAAGCACATCACAATAGTAATGGGGGACTTTAACTACCCTGACATCAACTGGGAGACAAACTCTGCACCGAGTGGAAGATCAAACAGATTCCTGACAAACCTAGCAGACAACTTTGTCTCCCAAAAAGTAGAGAAGGGAACTAGGGGATTAGCCATTTTGGACCTAATTCTCACCAACAGAGATGAAATGATAGAAGGTGTTGAAGCCATAGGAACCCTGGGAGGAAGTGATCATGCAATATTGGAATTCAACATTATGGAAACACAAGCAATAGAACACAGTTGTTCTATCCCAGCCTATTGCCGTCCTTGTTAGAGGCACAAGGACCAAACCCCTGCTGATACAATAGGCTGGAGACTTTAAAACAAAACAAAATCCCTTTTATTTGGGTGACAAACCTGTCAATAAGTCCAAAACACAAACAGCAAAACTCAAGTCCAAAGGAAGGAAATAGTCCACAGGAACACGTTGCAAACAAGA
>NW_015390738.1:34054-37555 GCF_001527695.2 Protobothrops mucrosquamatus | reverse complement strand
GTCAATCAGCAGCAGAACAATTGGGTGGACTATCTGGCGGTGGCTGAGTTTGCGTTCAATAACTCCCAGCACACCTCCACGCAGATGACCCCATTCTTAGCCAATGTGGGCTATCACCCTCGGTTTTTCCCTCTTTCCCCATTAGACGCACCGGGACCACCAGCGAACGACTACATGGCAGAGTTACAGGCGATCCATCAATTGGTGCAGCGACAGTTGGAGAAGGCCAAGGCTGACTACAAAAGGTTTGCTGATCGGTCGAGGCGGGATACGCCTCTACTATCGGTGGGAGACCGGGTATGGCTGTCCACCAGGAACCTACCGTCAACCCGGCCAGTCAAGAAATTAGACCACTGATATGTAGGACCGTTCCCCATCGAGGCTGTCATCAATCCGGTCGCCTATCGCTTAACTCTGCCACGGTCCATGCGGGTACATCCGGTCTTTCACCGCTCTCTGTTGGTCCCTGAGCAACCGGCGTGTCCACTCCGCCGAGCCGAACCTCCCCCACCAGAACAACGTGATGGAGACAGTGCTCCCGAGTATGAGGTTGCCAGCATTCGGGACTCCCTGTCATGTGTCTGATTAACGAAACACTTAAAAGGACTTTCAGGCATATTTTTTCCTAAAAGCATTTATTAAGGTTACAATACGTCAGTACAGCATGGTGGAAATGCTTAGGTCTGCTTCTCTTCCGTTACGCATAACATTCCAAGCATTTTCCACTCCCTTATTGTAGGGTCATGGTTCACATCTTCCAATCAACTTGGAAGATGTGATTTACTTCTGGTTTCTTTCTCCCGGGCTATCCTTATGCTCCTCCCTCTTTCCCAGTTGCTGGTTTACCTATATATATACCAGACAGTTCTGCACATTGTCAAAGCAAGAATATACAGTATTTGCAGCGTTGTCATCCAGCCCCCCTTACAAAAAGGACAGATCCTGTAAAGCAAACCAAAGCATATGTTAAGGGTCATCTTTCGGTTTGTTGGGGTGTTTCACATGAAACCTTTTGACCAATCTATTAGCCTTTACTTCAGTGGATTTCACCCAGGTGGCTTCGGACAACGGGTATCCCTTCCATTGTATTAGATACTGCAATTTCCCTCTAGGTTGGATGCAAATACGTCGACCATGGCACCTGGGTCCGGATAGTGGTAGGCCCAACGGTTCAAGTGAGAGCGCCCTTGGTTGAGAAAAAAAATCAGCTTCTCTGGATCTCCATCGAAGGTTGCATTGAAGGGTGGTGCAAAAACAGGCTGTTGCGGTCCCCACTGGGGCTGTTGCTGCTGGCCCCACCCTGGTTGTTGGTCCCATGGCTGCTGGGCTCCCTGCTGTTGATGTGGTGCCCCCAGTTGCAGTTGGCCCCTTCCTGCCTGCCAATCCCATGGTTGGTGGGCTCTCTGCTGCTGGGCAGTGGAGGCTGGTAGTGCCCCCTGCTGCTGCAGGCCTCCCAGTGGTTACTGTGCAAGTGGGGTTTGTAGTGGTGTATTCTGCTGTTGTACTGCAGGGGGTGGTGATGCCCTCTGCTGTTGTAGGCCCCTCAATGATTGCTGGACATGCTGGGCCTCCCCCATCTGCAAGCTGACCGGTTGTAGTTCTGGCTGTTGCATCACTTCAAGCTGCCGTAAGGCTTCTATTAGCTGTGGTAAGCCCAGTTGCTGGAAAGGCCTCAATTTGGGATCTCCTATGTCTTCAGGACTGTGACTCACCATTTTTGCTGGCAATGCTGCATGGCTCCCTCCAGAGCCTTCACTCGGCTTATCACAGTCTGACGACTCTCCCGATAGCTTTGGCCTCGCTCCCAGCTGGGAAATCTGCCAGATTCCTTTCTCCCCCGGCTTGCCGGCTGTCGCTTCCCCCCCCGGGGAAACTGCTGCAGCTAGGAGGAAGCTGGTCTTAGACAATTTCTTCTCCTTCATATCAAATCTTCCCCAAATCTTTACCAGTACCTTTCAAACTTCGAGGCAGTGGATGGGGTTCGGGACCCCATATTGTTTTAGAATGAGATGGGACCTAAGCATAATGTCATGTGTCTGATTAACGAAACACTTAAAAGGACTTTCAGGCATATTTTCTCCTAAAAGCATTTATTAAGGTTACAATACGTCAGTACAGCATGGTGGAAATGCTTAGGTCTGCTTCTCTTCCATTACGCATAACATTCCAAGCATTTTCCACTCCCTTATTGTAGGGTCATGGTTCACATCTTCCAATCAACTTGGNCCCCCTACTATCATGGAGCAGCTACGTGCTGAGAACGCCCAGCTTGCTCAGCAGCTGGCTTTGTTATCTGCTCAAGTTGCTCAGCTATCTGCCCACGTTCCTGCTGCTCCACCACCACCCAGGAGAAAATGCCAAGTGGGGAGGCCGGACAAATTTGATGGCAACCCGGACATGTTTCCTGTTTTCATGGGACAATGCCACTTGTATATCAGTGTGAAAGCAGAGGATTTCCCCACTGACCGGGATAAAGTGGGGTTTATGATAAGTATGCTCTCTGGTCCTGCAGCTCGTTGGGGCACACCCTTGCTAGCCCAACCTAGTCCATTGATGGACAACTTTGTGGGGTTTTGTGAGTACATGCGGTTAATGTATGAAGACCCCATCAAGACCCAGACAGCTACCCGGCATTTGAAGGCTCTGAGGCAAGGCCGACGCCCCCTGCCGGGCTATATCAGCGAATTTCGGCTGCTTAGCCAGGATTCAGCCTGGAATGAGGCTGCGCTCGTGGACGCTTTCCAGGATGGGTTGTCGGAGGAGATGCTGGATGAGCTGGCCCGTGTTGATATTCCCCCGGACCTTACTGGGCTCATTCATCTCTGTCTGCGGATCGACGCCCGGATGCAGCAGCGAAGGAGTTGCCGTGCCATCCCAGAGACCCGTACGGCCCCCGTTGTGAGTGTGACCCCGGTCCAGAGGGAGGAGCCAATGGAGTTAGGTGCTGCCAGACCTCGTCTATCGGTGGCAGAGATGAACAGGCAACGTTCGGGCAGGTTGTGTTTTTACTGTGGGGACCCTGGGCATTTGGCCGCTTTCTGCCCCAAGAAGCGACGAGGGGCGTCTGTGACGGAGCTTGTCCCGAGACTGCCATCGGCTCCCCTATCGGGAAATGGCCCACGCCCAACCTGAAAGGCCTTTTGGGTTGGGCGTCCCGCACCTCCAAGCCACACCCTTCTGATGCTGCCCACGGACCCCCAAAACATTTGATCTTGGAGGCGCGCCTGATTCTTCCTAAGTTGCCCAAGGGGATTCCTGTCCATACGTTGATTGACTCTGGGGCCACTACGAACTTTATAGACGCAGCATTCGTGGCTCAATGGGTGATTCCCCAATGCCCCGTGGATCCACCGATGTTAGTGGAGACCATTGATGGTCGAGTGCTTCGGTCTGGGCCAATTAAGGCTGCCACGCAACCACTATGTATGGCCATCAGTACCCATGAGGAGGCCATCCAGTTTTATATCACCTCAGACCTGCATTTCCCTGTGGTCTTGGGAA
>NW_015390738.1:26917-30344 GCF_001527695.2 Protobothrops mucrosquamatus | reverse complement strand
ATTTTCCACTCCCTTATTGTAGGGTCATGGTTCACATCTTCCAATCAACTTGGAAGATGTGATTTACTTCCGGTTTCTTTCTCCCGGGCTATCCTTATGCTCCTCCCTCTTTCCCAGTTGCTGGTTTAACTATATATATACCAGACAGTTCTGCACATTGTCAAAGCAAGAATATACAGTATTTGCAGTGTTGACATCCCTGTTGGGTGAAAGGTCGCTTCCAGTATCTGATTGAATGGAAAGGTTACGGACCGGAGGATTTAACCTGGGAGGATGCGACCACCGTTCATGCTCCTGCTTTGGTGACCGCCTTTCATGACCAATTCCCATCCCGACCGCATCCGGATCGGCAGACCCAGGGGAAGGGCCCTGCGGTGCGGGATAGTGTTGTGATTCCGTGCCAGCCTGTGTTCCCAACAGCTGAGTCTGAGGAATCTGAGGAGGAGGTGGAGGAGGCCTTTGAGGGGCCGTCAGGGTCAGAGGGAGGCTCTGATGTCCATCTTGCTCTCACCAGAGATCATAATCAAGTGCGACCAATGCCATTTCTGTCCCATAACCAGGCCTGAATCCGGACTGAAAGGGGTCCAGATAATCCGTTTCATCCAGGACCCTCTGCAGCTGCCAGGCTACCACCTTTTCCACAACCTTCCCTAAGAATGGGAGGTTGGAAACTGGACAAAAATTGTCCAGGCAGGTAGGATCCAGTGATGGTTTTCTAAGGAGGGGGCGGACCAGGGCTTTCCTAAAAGCATCCATAATTGTCCCCTCCCCTAGTGATGTATTAATCACTGTCTGGACCCACCCTCTAGTCACCATCCTGGAGGCTTTGACCATCCAGGAATGACAAGGATCTAACTGACAGGTGGTGGCACTAACAGCATCAAGGGCCCTGTCCACTTCATCAGGGCCAACCGGATCAAACCGTTCCCAGAAACAGGGCAAGACCTCTCCCCAGGCATCTCACACGGACTATCTCCATGCATGGGGTCCAACTGGGAACGAATCCAAGCAACTTTGTCCATCAGCTGCTGAACAAACTCCTCTGCCCGGCCCTGCAAAAGATCGCCCAAGCCCCCCTGACCTAGGAGAGAATGGGCAACCTGAAACAGGGCCTCTGGGCGGCACTCTGACGACACAATAAGAGTGGAGAAATACTGTTGTTTCACTGCTCTTACCACCATGAGGTAGGCCTTAATAGAGGCTCTAAGTCATGTCCGGCCAGAGGCAGATGGTATAGAGATAAGAGATCTCTCTCTCTCAGTCTTTGTGTGTATGTGCGTCTCCTTCCATTCAATTGTGTCTGATTCTCAGAGACTGCCTGGACATGTCCCTGCAGTTTTCTTGGCAAGGTTTTTCAGAAGTGGTTTCTCATTGCCTCCTTCCTAGAGCTGAAAGAAAGTGATTGGCCAAAGGTCACCCAGCTGCCTTTGTGCCTAGGGTGGGACTAGAACTTACAGTCTCCTGGTTTCTAGCCTGATGCCTTAACCACAACACCAAACTGCTTTGTGTGTGTGTGTATGTAAATAATTTCTGGAATTTCTCATACAGATAGTCTTCGACTTACAACAGTTCATTTAGTGACTGTTCAAAGTTACAACGGCACTGAAAAAAGTGACTTATGACCATTTTTCACACTTAGGACCATTGTAGCATCCCCATGGTCACATGATTTACATTTGGATGCTTGACAACTGACTCACATTTATGACGGTTGCAGTGTCCCAGAGTCATGTTATTCCCTTTTGCGACCTTCTGACAAGCAAAGTCAAAGGGGAAACCAGATTCACTAAACAACTGTGTTACTAATTTAAAAACTGCAGTGATTCACTTAACAAATGTGGTGAGAAAAGTTGTAGAATGGGGCAAAACTCACTTAACACATTTCTCAGCAACATAAATTTGGTGCTCAATTGTGGTCGTAAGTTGAGGACTACCTGTATTTATACTGGGTTTTATTAATGAAATGACATACATGTATGTTTTGCCTCTCCCAGCTGCCCCCCCAACTTTCATAGTACTTGTAAAATCATGTCATACAAGGAAGCACACATTTCTCTCAAGCTGTACAAGTGTAACCTGTTCTTTCTACAGAAGAATCTGAGACAATGATGCATGGTATTGCCTGTTGTGATTTAACATTGCTCCAGTAAAAGCTGTGAGATCACAAAAAATAAAGGGAAATAAGCATCCATAAATATTTTCAACCTGATATATATTTTAACCTGATCTATCTTTGCAGTCAGGGCTTTCTCCCCATCTCTTCCTTTTCCCTATCATTTGGCGCTGGGTATCCAGTTTTGTTTTAACCTTGGTTAACATGAAACCTTGGCCACCTAATGAAAAGGAAGGACTCACTGGAGAAGAGCCTGATGCTGGGAAAGATTGAGGGCAATAGAAGAAGGGGACGACAGAGAATGAGGTGGCTGGATGGAGTCACTGAAGCAGTAGGCGTGAGCTTAAATGGACTCCAGAAGATGGTAGAGGACAGGAAGACCTGGAGGAACATTGTCCATGGGGTCGCAATGGGTCGGACACGACTTCGCAACTAACAACAACAACATCATGAAACAGATGTATGTGAGGCAATAAATACTCAGAAGTATTAATCTAGTAAGCTCCAATACAGTGGTAGTTCCACTGATAAAAGAAGATGATTCATATAGTGTCCCAAAGGTCCTTTTTCAAGAGGTAACTGGACTGTCTTTTTAATAATAATAATAATAATAATAATAATAATAATAATAATGATGATGATGATGATGATGATGATGATGATGATGATGATGATGATGATGATGATGATAATGATGTTGGAAGGGACCTTGGAGGTCATCAAGTCTAACCCCCTGCTCAGGCAGGAAACCCTACACCATTTCGGACAAATGGCTGACCAGTTTCTTCTTAAAAACTTCCAGTGTTAGAGCATTCACTGCTTCTGGAGGCAGGTTGTTCCACTGGTTAATTGTTCTAACTGTCAGGAAGTTTCTCCTTAGTTCTAGGTTGCTTCTCTCTTTGGTTAGTTTCCATCCGTTGCTTCTTGTCCTGCCTTCAGGCGCTTTGGAAAATAGCTTGACTCCCTCTTCTTTGTGGTAGCCCCTGAGATATTGGAACACTGCTATCATGTCCCCCCTCATCCTTCTCTTCATTAAACTAGACATACCCAATTCCAGCAACCGTTCCTTATATGTTTTAGCCTCCAGTCCCCTAATCATCTTTGTTGCTCTTCTCTCTAGAGTCTCAACATCTTTTTTACATCGTGGTGACCAAAACTGGATGCAGTATTCCAAGTGTGGCCTTACCAAGGCATTGTAAAGTGGTATTAATACTTCATGTGATCTTGATTCTATCCCTCTGTTAATGCAGCCTAGCACTGTGTTGGCTTTTTTGGCAGCTGCAGCACACTGCTGGCTCATATTTAAATGATTGT
>NW_015390738.1:17559-25761 GCF_001527695.2 Protobothrops mucrosquamatus | reverse complement strand
GCTGTCTAACCCGCATTTTTCTATCTTATCAAGTAGTAGGTTGTGATCTACTTTGTCAAATGCCTTACTGAAGTCCAAGTAAATTATATCCACAGCATTCCTCTGGTCCACTAATTTTGTCACTTGGTCAAAGAATGCAATAAGATTTGTCTGGCATGATCTGTTTTTGACAAACCCGTGTTGGCTTTTAGTAATGACTCTGTTTGCCTGTAGGTGTTCGCTGATTCATTGTTTGATTATCTTTTCCAGAATCTTCCCAGGTATTGAGGTCAGGCTGATAGGTCTGTAATTTCCTGGATCCATTTTTTTTCCTTTTTTGAAGATGGGAACTACATCAGCTCTTTTCCTGTCCTCTGGTAGTTCCCCAGTGCTCCAGGATCTTTGAAAAATATAGTTCAGTGGTTCTGAGATCACATCTGCCAGTTCCTTGAGAACCTTGGGATGTAATCCATCTGGTCCTGGTGATTTGAACTTGTCTAGGCTGGACAGGTGCTCACTTACCATTTTCTTGCCTATCATAACTTGTGTTTCTATTCTGTTTTTTATGGCACTATTTTTGATAGGTTGGTCTGTTTTTTCCCTTTGTGTACGTCTTTGAAGACGTTTTGCTTCTCATCCAGAAGCTTCTTCAGCTCTGACTGGATGGTCTTTGGCTTTTGAGTGTCATGTTAAAACCTGCATGCTGAAAAGGCAGGGCCAAGACAGAGAAATGGGTGAGGTCAGGAGAAAATGATACATCTTAGACTTCCGGTTTTGCGCCCACAACGCATGGCCACGCGAGAGCGGACCTCCACCCCCACGGCTAGTTTCTTCCTGCTTGGGGGACCCTAGATGGGTCTGAAGTTGCCCCGAAGAGGTGACCATTAAGGAGGGGCGCCCCGTTGATCACGAAGCGACGGCAATCGCTTCGTTTGATCTGGGGAAAGCCCTCCGAACCCGACAGGAGAAAGGCTAGTGTGAGATCAGCGTCTAGCCCAAGCTGCTTGCAGCCAAAGTCCCAGAGCACGAACCTAAACATCGGTGAACAGCGTGCTTGGAATTGGTGAGAGTACCGATCTTCTTTCTTCTATATACCATCTAAATCCTTGAAAAGATCCCCAAAGCAAGAAAACCTCCAGAAGTGAAGGGAGGGGACTATATCCCCATTCGCTTACAGATGGAAGCGGCAAATTAATATTAAAGGAGGGAAGAAATATATTAAAATTTGATTTAAAATACTTCAGTCTGGACAAATTTAGGAACTAAAAAACTGTCAAGATTATATCCTAATTTTTTTTTGATGGAATTATAAAAATATATAACAAAAAAACTTTTTGATTGAAAAAAAACTGAAAAAAGAAATAACTGCTGACATCTAGTGGAGACTCAGAGAATAGAACACTAACAATACGGACTCAGAAATTGGCAGAGTGCCTAGAAACAAAGAAAAAGTTGTTCCTTTGAATTGCAAATAACCTTGAAGACAGCTGGGAACAAAGGAAGAGCCAGCTATAAGATTAAAAAGTGTTTGAAAGAAAAAAAAACCCACCTGGACTGTTGCTTAAATCTAAGAACTGTTTATGGAAAAGAAAAACCTTGGCTTTTTGGCTAATCTTTTAGAGGAGAATCTGCAGGAAGGATTTAAAGTGGCTTAACATACTGAACTGTAATTTTGACTGACTGATAAATTGACTTTTGAATTAAAACATTGATGAAAGATTATTTGAAGGGAGGAGACAACATGGATATCACATACATATCAAAAAATGACAGGATGCCACATTCAGTATTTTCTCCTGAAGGACATAGCCTGGAAAATCAAGGGCCTCCAGAAGCAATACTTCAAGGCAAGATAAATACTTTCCAGGAGGAAATATATGTAATGTTAGGACAAATACAAATGACAATAGACTCAAACCACGAGGAAATCCGAAACAACTTTGATGATTTAAATAAGCATATTTCCAATCTAAATTTACAATTAAAAAATACCCAGGAAATAACAACAAAGGCACAAATAAATCAGACAGCAGACTACAAATTAGAAGAGTATGATCAAATTGATGAAACAACAAAGGAAAAGAATTACAATTTGACACAAACAAAAAAAAATCTTCAAGGTTCTGATACAACAAGAAAAATGGAATTATCAGGAGAACCATCAAAGTTTGGGAGACAGAAAGTATTTATCTTACTTACTTCATATTTTGTATTCCCAACAACATTTGTAAAAATACAGGAACTGCTGGGTAAGCAGATTACATCAACTTGGAAAATTACTCGGCAAAAGAAGACCAGAGACAGATACAAGAGATTTGACTCACCCTACCAGATGGACTATTACATGAATAAACATTTGTTTGAATATGGCTAAAAGAACAGAGAATTTTCAACACAAAGGGGCCTTATAACAAGAAGGATAAGAGATTTAAGTAATATAGTAAGTTTTATAATATATGAAATGTTAAAATAGTAGGTTGATGTAACTTTTATTAATATATAAGTGAAATATAAACTGATTAAAAAGGATGTTATATCTAGATATTATAAGATAGATAAAAAGTATAGTATTTTTATAATATATGATATAAAATATTGGAAGGATGTACCTAAATGGGAAGATTTGGACATTTAGATGACTAATATGAAGAAATTATGACTGATAAGAATTGGATTGAATATAAGGGAATTTAAGCGAACAAAAATTATAAAAATAGGATGCATGCTGAACTAATGAGATGATGGTTATGAGAATAATATAAGCTGAAAAAATGTTATATATAGAGATTATTATTATTTGTATAAATATAAAAATGCCTATAACTAATCATTTATATATTGAAAATATTAAGAATTATATTTTGGCTAAGGTTGAAGAAGGAGAATACAAATGGGAGAAGGGAAGATCAAAGAAATGTATCATTAACTAATATATTAATTATGGAATTATCAAATTTAATTATTATTGATTGTTAATTAATTATTATTGTCCTTTTTTTCTTGTTAAAATATAAACCAAGACAACACGCTGTATACCAGGCACTGGAGATTGTTATAGTTAAAAACTAATAAAATATCTATATAAAAAAAGAAAATGATACATGTGATTTAATTTAAATTTAATTAAATATAATTCATATTACTTCCCATATATTTAATTAATTTCCCAGCACTCACTTCTTTTAATGGCTTTGCTCTATCACCCACAATGCTGATTAAGAGTGTACATCATATTATTGTAGGTAATATTTGGGGTGATTTTTTTCTTATTCTTTAGCTGCACGAACAAGGTGAATTGTTCCTTCATTTTGTTTAAAGAAACTGGAGAAGAAAGTTACAATTTAAAAAACTCATTTGCACAGTTTTATGGTAAATCACATTTCTTGTAATCTCAGCTTTTTCATAATATATCACACTTTATGCACTGACTAGAAAAACACTTTTAAACCAAAACAGTAGTGTAATGTATCTGAAAAACCATTGAGTATTACTACTGTAGGAGATGACTGTAGGAGATGACCAGGCTGAGCCCAAGGGAGGGGGTCAAACACGTCATCAATCTCAAGTCCCTTCACGCCCACAAGAGATTGGAGGAGAAAGGAGGAAAGAAACAGCGAGAAGACGTGTTGCAGTAGTGAAAGTGATAAGAACGGTTAGAAGGAGAGAAGAGCGATAGAGAGACTGCATGCCAAATACGGAGAAGCAGTACATCGAAGAAGATTGGAGAATAGTGAAGTCGAAGCAGAAAGGAGGAGAAAGTTTGGAAAGTGAAAGAATCGGCGAGAGGGCATAATATGGAGGTGAAAGTGACAGGAATGGATTGAATCTTGGAATTTTAGAGAGATCGGAGAAACAGCACGCTATAGGAGATTGGAGAAAGCGAGGTTGGAAGAGAACGGAGGAGGTGAACCAGGAAGTGCGGAAAGTTTGGAAAGTGAAGGAGACGGCGAGAGGACGTGATTGGGCGGTGAGAGACAGGAACGGATATATGGACTAATGGTTGATGTTATAAGTTGGGAGAAAAAATTTGGAGTCCTAGAGAAATTGGGTGTTAAATAAAAAAAAGAAAGAGAAAGTGAAGAGGATTAGGGAAGGAGAAGAGAGGACTAAAGTTAGAAAGGTTGCTGACTAAACAAAGAGATACAAAGAATAAAAAAGTATTTGATAAATAAGATATTAAGATGACAACACTGAGAACAGGGAAAAAAACAATGTCAAGTTTAGCACTGACACCTTCATCTCCTCCTGGACAGAGAACAATAGAGGGAATGTTGGGGACAGAGAAGCAAAATGTATTGTCAAATATGCAAAGCATGCAGACAACATTATTAACTATCCAAGAAACGATGTTAAAGATGCAGGAGACAATGTCAAAAAACCATATTGAAATGAGAGGTGATATGAATAAATTAGATAATAAGATTGAAACAATACAACAAACAATTGAGAAAAATGAAGAAAGAATATTGACAGTAGAAGTAGGATTGGATAAAATAGAGAAAAAAGTCGATATAGTAGATAAAAAATTGATGGAAGCTAACAAAAAATTGGAGGAATCAATTATACATCTGGAAATGGACAGGGCGGCATTTTACTTAAGGTTTCAAAACGTGGTGGAGGATAAGGAAGAGGATTTGGGCACCATTATGGTAGAGCTGATAGCAGAGGCTCTACAAAGAGATAAACAGGAAATATTGCCAGAAATAGATGAGGTGTACCGAATCCACACAAATTATGCTAGAAGGAATAAACTACCACATGAGATACATATAAGATTCGCCAGAAAAAAAATTAGAGATTTAATATACAGGATTACAAGGGAAGATCCAATAATTTACAAAGGCATAGAAATTCTAACATTAAAACAGGTACCAAAGAAAGTGAGGGAACAGAGAAGAGACTACAGATTTCTCAGTGCACATCTTATTAAAAAAAACCATTCCATTTAGATGGCTAATCCCCGAGGGGATGCTGATAACATGGCAGGAGAGGAGGATTAAAATTGACAGCCTGGACAAGGCAAGAGAATTTTATGAACAATTAGAAGGGGAAGAAGAAGAGAATAGTAGTAGGGAAGAATTAGAGTTAGAATCTAAAAGTCAGGAAGATCAGCAACTAGAGTTAAGAGAAAGAGAGAAGGAGATAGCAAGTAATGAGGTAAAAAGACAAAGGAAAGAAAGAGGAACAGGTTTGAGAGAGAGACAAGCTCAGAAGTAAAATAATGGATGAGAAGATTAGATTAGTATCAATCAACGTTAATGGCCTAAATGCACCAGCCAAAAGAAAACATATTAACTAAATTAGTCAAACAAGGTGTAGACATAGCATGTCTACAAGAAGTACACATAAAAAACCACAGAAAATATTTGGAATTTCCGAAATTAGGAGAATTATATACATCACTAATGGAACAAAAACAGAGAGGAATAGCAGTTTATATTAGAAAAGGAATTAGAGCCAATTTAAAATATCAAGATACAGAGGGAAGGGTACTAATAACAGAGCTACAAATGGAACAAAAATCATGGTTATTGGTGACAATCTATGCTCCAAACGAAAACCAAAAAGAATTTTATAAAGATCTACACCAAAAACTGGTAGAAATTGGACAAGGAAACATCTGTATAATTGGAGATTATAACGCGATAGTGGATGTAAAAATGGATTATATTAGTAATATGAAAAATAAAAAGAAGCGGAAAACACTACCAAAAACATTTTTCGAGATGGCACATGAATTTAATTTATTTGACCAATGGAGGAAACAGAATCCCATAAAAAAGGAATATACCTTTTTTTCAAATCCACACAAATCATGGTCTAGATTGGATATGGCATGGATGAACAGAGAAATAGGACAAGAAGTGGAGACAATAGAAATAATGCCAAATATATGGGCAGATCATAACCCTTTGAAAATAGTGTGGACAGGTCAGAAAAAAGCAAAGAGAAGGTGGACACTCAATACCCAAATTTTAAAGGAAAGAGAATTCACTGCAAGGATTAAAAAAGAAATGGAATTATTTTTTAAAGAGAACACAAAACAACAAACATCACTACAAATTATATGGGATACTGCCAAAGCATATTTGAGAGGGATAGCAATAGCATATACAGCTAGGAAAAATAAGGTGAAAAGGCAAACACAAAATATACTTCTGGAAGAGATTAAAAAATTAGAATCTAAATTACAACGGGAGCCACAAGATGAAAGGATTAAAGAGGAAATGACTCTGGCCAAACATAAATTAAATTTAGTAGAACAAGAGGAATTGGCAAGAGAACTGAAAGTAGCTAAACAATTTTTTTTCGAACATGCAAATAAACCGGGGAGGGGGCTTTCTTACAAATTAAAAAAAGAGAAGGAAAAAAGATTTATTCAAGAACTTCAAGACAAAAATGGAGAATTGCAATATATAATAGATGAAAAGAAAAAATAATTCAGGAATACTTTTGAGTTTCTATATAAAAAAGAGGAAACAGAGGAGGAAAATATAAAACAATATTTAAAGGCCAATGGTCTCCCGGAATTAAAAGAAGGACAAAGAGAATTATTGAATAAAAAAATAACAGCAATGGAATTAAGAATGGCAGTACAAAAACAAAAAAATAATAAAACCCCGGGGCCAGATGGTTTACCAGGGGAAGTATATAAGACTCTTTATGAAGACCTGGAAATGATATTATTAGATGTGTCGGCACACCGAAGGGATGCTAAGAACTAAATTCTCTTCCTCTGAGCAATTAATTTCTCAGCATGTTCCCTCCCTAAATTTGTTGTCATATGTCACATTATCCAATTAGTGTGAAGGTCAAAGGTTTCCTTCCTCTTTCTTTCCCGGCTTTTTCCCCCACTCTCTTTTGCTCTGCATTAACCCTAAAAATACCAGACAGTTCTGCATATTGTCAAAGCAAGAATATACAGTATTTGCAGCATTGACAAGATGTATATAATGATGTATTGGAGAAAGCCAAATTACCAGACTCCTGGACAGAAGCCAACATAACTCTTATTCCAAAAGAAGATACGGATCCTAAACAAATAAAAAATTATAGACCAATCTCGTTGTTGAATTCGGACTATAACATTTTTACTACAATAATTGCGGAACGATTAAAAATAATACTAAATCAAATAATACATTTGGATCAAAATGATTTTTTACCTACCAGACAAATTAGGAACAACACAAGAACGGTGTTAAATGTCCTGGAATATTATGAAGCACACCCCGAAAAACAGGTTGCATTAGTATTTTTAGATGCTCAGAAGGCATTTGACAACCTTAATTGGCAGTTTATGTTCCAACAGATAGAGGATATGAAATTTGGAGAGAAGTTCGAACAAATGATAAAGGCAATATATAAGACACAAAAGGCTAGAGTAATAATTAATGGGGAGAACACAGAGAAGGTTGAAATTAATAAAGGAGTAAGACAGGGATGTCCAATGTCACCTCTACTTTTTATTCTAACGTTAGAAGTGCTATTAACTCAAATTAGAATTAACAAAGAGATAAAAGGATTAAAGGTTAAAACAGAAGAATACAAGACACAGGCATTTGCAGATGACTTAGTGTTTTTTTATAGAGGAACCATTAGAAAGAGGTAATATTCTGATGAATGAAATAGAAAAATATGGGACAGTGGCAGGACTAAAAATTAACAAAGAAAAGACCAAAATGTTAGTTAAAAATTTAACTGACAAACAAAAAAGGAGATTAGAAGAAAATTTGGGATTGCAAATTGTTAAAAAGATTAAATATTTAGGAATTTGGCTCACTATAAGATGTTCTTCAATAAAAGAAGATAATTATAGAAAATTGACACTACAAATGAAAAAAGATTTAGAGATTTGGGGAAAACTACAATTAACTTTGTTAGGAAGGATTTCTGTGATCAAAATGAATATTCTACCAAAATTATTTTTTTTTATTTTTTTTTTATTTTTCACCATACACCATACACCAAAAACTACATAAACATAAATCTTTTCTTCTAACAGAACAGTGCTTTACATTTTGAATATTCTTTACATCTTATTTACATTTTATGTACATCAATAATTATGTCTTTTTCTTTCTCTGTTCTAGCCAATTATAACATTTATTCCAAATTTCATAAAATTCTGACGTCTCCTTGTCTTTTAATTCTAATGTAAGTTTGTTCATTTCTGCGCATTCCAAAATTTTATACATAATCATATCATTTGTGGGAATATTT
>NW_015390738.1:12447-15570 GCF_001527695.2 Protobothrops mucrosquamatus | reverse complement strand
TTTTTCCCTCTTTCTCTTTTTTTAATTTATAAGAGAGCCATCTCCCAGGTTTATTTGCATGTTCAAAAAAATTTTGTTTCGCCAATTTCAATTCTTTAACTCTTTCTCCTTGTTCCATCACATTTAATTTATGTTTGGCTAATGCCATTCCCACTTTAATCGATTCATCCTGGGGCTCTTTTTGTAGTTTGGATTCAAAATTATTATATCTATTTCAGACAGCTCCAATAAAATTGGGAAATTTTTTTTTGACGATTTAAACAAAATGATTAATAAATCCATATGGTTAGGTAAAAAAGCACAAATAAATGTTAAAGCGTTACAGGATAGTAGAAGTAGAGGTGGCCTTGGGCTTCCAAAATGGGAAACTTATTACCAAGCAGCGGGGTTGCTTTGGATTAGCGATTGGATAAATTTAGAAAATAAAAGGATCCTAACAATTGAAGGTCATGATTTACAGGCTGGTTGGCATGCTTTTTTATGGGGAAAAGATAAGAAGTCCCACACATACTTTTACCGGCACCAGATAAGAGATGCATTAATTTGGACATGGGAAAAAGTTAAAAAAAAAACATTATACGAAAATTCCAAATTGGACCTCACCAATGGAGGCAATGATTCACCCAAACACACTGGATAAAACAAAGATGATAAGGTATAAAGAATTATTAGACAATCAAGGGAATCTTAGATCAAGGGAAGAATTAAATGAACAGGGAATAATTATCGATTGGTGGCCATATTTACAGATACAATCAAAATATAGCAAAGATATGGAAGAGTATGGAATAAGTCGGATACCACAGCAATTGGACAAAATATTGACAAGCAAGAGAGAATTTTTTTTAACAAAAACCTATAAACTTTTATTAGAAGTTGAACTGGAAGAAGAAATAGTAAAGGGTCCAATGATAGCATGGGCATGAAATATAGGTAGAAATATAAAATTAGATGAATGGGAAAGAGTATGGAACAAAAATTACAAACTAACGTTGTCAACCGCATACAAAGAAAACCAATATAAAATGTTCTATAGATGGCATTTAGCACCGGCGAGATTGGCTAAGATATATAAAAATATGAATCCGGACTGTTGGAAATGTAAAAATAAAGAGGGAACATTTTACCATATGTGGTGGCAATGCCCCAAAGCAAAGACTTATTGGGAGCAGATAAGGAGATGGATACAGGAAATAACAAAAGAACAAATTGAACTTAAACCCGAAATATTCCTATTAGGCATAATCAATCCAAAGATGGAAAAACAACTTCAGTACATCATTATACACATAATAACTGCTGCACGCATTGCATATGCGCAATGCTGGAAAAGGGAAAATATACCAACAAATGTAATGATTATTTACAAGATACTAGAATGAGCTGAGATGTACAAACTTACTCTAGAAATAAAAGACAAGGAAGTTACAGAATTTCATGAGATATGGGACAGGTATTATAATTGGTTAGAATTGAGGAATAAAAAAGTACGAGAAGTAATGTAAATAAGTGTAAATAAATGTAAGAGATATAGGACATAGTATTGTTAAGAAAAAAGAAAAATGTACTTTGTATTTTGTTTTTTGTAAAGAGAAAAATAAAAAATAAATATATATATATAAAAAAAGATTTATTGATGAAATGTAAATAAATATGTTTTTGATGTAGTGGTAAGAATGGAAACTATCAGCTTAAATATGAGAAAATATACACGAGAGAGGAAGTACTAAATGTTGAAATGGAAGAAATTTTGGTTATTAAATTTAAGATATTTGGAAACTATACAAAAATAAGAATATTATACTGAATTATCAATTTGTTGATGTAGAACTGAGATAGAGAAGATATGTATCCTGAACACCAGATGCTGTGAGGAACTGTGACAAAGGGAATTGGGGTCATTTAAAACTTGGAAATGATAAATATTAAACGTTAAGCTTAAATATTAATGGAAAATTAAAATTGGGAAAATTTATTAGGTTATTGATGGTCTAAAAGATGGAATGTTAAAACAATTAAGACATACATAAACTAAGAGTTATTGATAAATGTAAGAAAGATATTTTGTATCTGATTGATAAAATAAGAAGTATACTAATAAGAGACAGTACACATTAAGGGAAAATAAGAGGAACTATTGGCTGAAATAGTTGGAGACTTGTATTAATAATATCTGTATGTAATTGATTTATTGTAACTCAGCCGCCACGTTGTTTTTCAAAGATATAATTGTAATATTAGAAAATTAATAAAAAAATACCAAAAAAAGATGTTGAGACTCTAGAAAGAGTACAGAGAAGAGCAACAAAGATGATTAGGGGATTGGAGGCTAAAACATATAAGGAACGGTTGCTAGAATTGGGTATGTCTAGTTTAATGAAAAGAAGGACTAGGGGTGACATGATAGCAGTATTCCAATATCTCAGGGGTTGCCACAAAGAAGAGGGAGTCAAGCTATTCTCCAAAGTGCCTGAAGGCAGGACAAGAAGCAACGGATGGAAACTAATCAAGGAGAGAAGCAACCTAGAACTAAGGAGAAACTTCCTGACAGAACAATTAACCAGTGGAACAACCTGCCTCCAGAAGCAGTGAATGCTCCAACACTGGAAGTTTTTAAGAAGAGACTGGACAGCCATTTGTCTGAAATGGTATAGGGTTTCCTGCCTGAGCAGGGGGTTGGACTAGATGACCTCCAAGGTCCCTTCCAACATTATTATTATTATTATGGATCATCGCACAGTCAGCCAGATGTTCAGACTGGATTTGGCATTTTGTCTACCTATCGAGTCCTTTCCCAGGACCTGGGATAGGCAGATGTGGATGTTTGATGGTATTACAGATATCATCGCCGGATGGAAGCATGCCAATGGTGTTCAAGTGGTGCTCCAGTTGTTTTGGAATTGCACCTAAGACGCCTATTACTGTTGGTACTACTTTTGCTTGCTTTTGCCACAGTCTTTCTATTTCTATTTGTAGGTCTCTGTATTTTGTTATCTTCTCCAGTTCTTTCTCGTCTATTCTGCTGTCTCCAGGCACTGCCACGTCCACTATCCAGACTTTTTTGTCTTTCTTATCGACAATTGTTAAGTCTGGGGTGTTATGTTGCAGGTGCTTGTCTGTTTG
>NW_015390738.1:6444-8944 GCF_001527695.2 Protobothrops mucrosquamatus | reverse complement strand
GAAGGGACCTTGGAGGTCATCAAGTCCAACCCCCTGTTCAGGCAGGTAACCCTATACCATTTCGGACAAATGGCTGTCCAGTCTCTTCTTAAAAACCTCCAGTGTTGGAGCATTCACCGCTTCTGGAGGCAGGTTGTTCCACTGGTTAATTGTTCTAACTGTCAGGAAGTTTCTCCTTAGTTCTAGGTTGCTTCTCTCCTTGATTAGTTTCCATCTGTTGCTTCTTGTCCTGCCTTCAGGCGCTTTGGAAAATAGCTTGACTCCCTCTTCTTTGTGGCAACCCCTGAGATATTGGAATACTGCTATCATGTCTCCCCTCGTCCTTCTCTTCATTAAACTAGACATACCCAATTCCAGCAACCGTTCCTTATATGTTTTAGCCTCCAATCCCCTAATCATCTTTGTTGCTCTTCTCTGTACTCTTTCTAGAGTCTCAACATCTTTTTTACATCGTGGTGACCAAAACTGGATGCAGTATTCCAGGTGTGGCCTTACCAAGGCATTGTAAAGTGGTATTAATACTTCACGTGATCTTGATTCTATCCCTCTGTTAATGCAGCCTAGCACTGTGTTGGCTTTTTTGGCAGCTGCAGCACACTGCTGGCTCATATTTAAATGATTGTCCACTAAGACTCCGAGATCCCTCTCACAGTTACTACTATTGAGCAAGGTACCCCCTATACTATACCTGTACTATACCTTTGGTTTTTCTTGCCTAAATGTAGAACCTTACTTTTTTCACCATTGAACTTCATTTTGTTAGATAGCGTCCAGTGTTCAAGTCTGCCCAGATCCTCCTGTATCCTAAGCCTGTCTTCTGGAGTGTTGGCTATTCGTGCCAGCTTGGTGTCGTCTGCAAATTTGATGAGCTCCCCATCTATCCCCTCGTCCAAATCGTTGATGAAGATGTTGAAGAGCACTGGGCCCAGAACAGAGCCCTGGGGCACCCCACTACACACTTCCCTCCATGTAGATGTGGTTCCATTGAGGACCACACGCTGAGTACGGCCAGTCAGCCAGCTAAGGATCCATCTGGTGGTGATGCTGTCTAACCCACATTTTTCTATCTTATCAAGTAGTAGGTTGTGATCTACTTTGTCAAATGCCTTACTGAAGTCCAAGTAAATTATATCCACAGCATTCCTCTGGTCCACTAATTTGTCACTTGGTCAAAGAATGCAATAAGATTTGTCTGGCATGATCTGTTTTTGACAAACCTGTGTTGGCTTTTAGTAATGACTCTATTTGTCTGTAGGTGTTCGCTGATTCATTGTTTGATTATCTTTTCCAGAATCTTCCTAGGTATTGAGGTCAGGCTGATAGGTCTGTAATTTCCTGGATCCATTTTTTTTCCTTTTTTGAAGATGGGAACTACATCAGCTCTTTTCCAGTCCTCTGGTAGTTCCCCAGTGCTTCAAGATCTTTGAAAAATATAGTTCAGTGGTTCTGAGATCACATCTGCCAGTTCCTTGAGAACCTTGGGATGTAATCCATCTGGTCCTGGCGATTTGAACTCGTCTAGGCTGGACAGGTGCTCACTTACCATTTTCTTGCCTATCTTAACTTGTGTTTCTATTCTGTTTTTTATGGCACTATTTTTGATAGGTTGGTCTGGTTTTTCCCTTTGTGTAAAGACAGATGTAAAAAACGAGTTAAATAGTTCTGCTTTCTCCCTGTTGCTTGTCACCTTCTTGCCACTTTCACCCACTAATGGACCAATCGTTTCCTTCACTTTTTTCTTGTTTTTTACATGTTGAAAGAAGCTTTTTTTGTTATTTTTGACTTTGGTCACAAGCCTTAGTTCATTTTGAGCCTTAGCTTTCCTCACTTCATCTTTGCAGGCTCGGGCTATTTGCTGATATTCTGACTTAGTTATGTGTCCCTCTTTCCACTTTCTATACTTGTACTTTTTATCTTTCAATTTATCAGAGAGTTCTTTGTGCAGCCATGTTTGTTTCTTTTGAGAGCTGTTATTTTTCCTCTTTGTTGGTATTGTGCTAGACTGGGCTTTTATTATCTCGCTTTTCAAAATTTCCCAAGCTTCTTGAGTTGTTTTCCCCTGGAGGATTCTCATCCATGGAATCCTTCCCAAACCCTCTCTAAGTTTATTGAAATTAGCTCTCTTAAAGTCCAAGACTCTAGTTTGACTGTGTTCTATTGCTTGTGCTTCCATAATGTTGAATTCCAATATTGCATGATCACTACCTCCCAAGGTTCCTATGGCTTCAACACCTTCTATCATTTCATCTCATCTGTCACTTGTCCTTACCGGAACGTGAGTTGACAAAGCACCCGAAGACGCTGTTTACTCAGGAAATGACGGTTTAATCAGGAACAAGCTTCTGACGTTAGCAAAGACCTTCAGCCTGAGGCTCTTTACAAATAAAGTTTACGCTGGGAGCTACTGCCTCCCAGCGTTATTTAAATACACTCCCAAGTTCACCCCACCCTCCACCAAGCGACACCACCACACCCCCGCCCTCCTACATCACACCCTCCT
>NW_015390738.1:0-3550 GCF_001527695.2 Protobothrops mucrosquamatus | reverse complement strand
AGGCTCTTTACAAATAAAGTTTACGCTGGGAGCTACTGCCTCCCAGCGTTATTTAAATACACTCCCAAGTTCACCCCACCCTCCACCAAGCGACACCACCACACCCCCGCCCTCCTACATCACACCCTCCTATTCTCCCAACCAGCATCTTTCAGTTAATTGCCCCATTAGTCTCTCCATCTGGAACCTTCCTGCCGACACCCTGTGCTTCTGCGGCGACGCCCTGTGCTCTCCGGGCTGCCTCCCCTCAGCTGATTGTCAATTACAGCTGCTCGTCGGCTTGCTGACTGCGATGCTGGTTCTCCCCCTCCTTGTGTGTCGAGCCCGGGAGGGCTTGACATCATCTCTGTTAGTGAGAATTAGATCCAAAATGGCTAATCCCCTAGTTCTCTTCTCTACTTTTTGGGAGACAAAGTTGTCTGCTAGGTTTGTCAGGAATCTGTTTGATCTTCCACTTGGTGCAGAGTTTGTCTCCCAGTTGATGTCAGGGTAGTTAAAGTCCCCCATTACTATTGTGATGTGCTTCCTACATACCTTAGTTAGCTGACTAGCAAAAAGTTCATCTATTTCCTCTGTTTGGTTGGGTGGCCTGTAGTATACACCTATGGCAATATCATTTTTTCTCCCTTTTATATTGACCCAAATGCATTCAAGACAGTTTTCATCATTGTTGTGCTCTATTTCTGTAGAGATGTAGTTGTTTCTTATATAGAGAGCAACTCCACCTCCTCTTTTATTTGGTCTGTTTCTTTTAAATAATGTAAATCCCTCTAGCTGTGTGTTCCATTTGTGGGTTTCATCCCACCATGTTTCCATAATGGCAACAATATCATATCTGCCCTCATTAACCTGAATTTCTAGTTCACCCTGTTTGCTGTTCATACTCTGTGCATTGGTGTATAGACATTTGAGTCCTTTATGACTGACCCTGTGTTTACTTTCTACATAACCTGTGTGGTGCCTGAATACCCCTATTGTCTTACCACCTGTTTGGTTAGTGCACTTTGTGTGGCACTCGCTATTAAAAGCTTGATTTTGCTTGACAGCAAGGTTGATGTTCTTGTCCACACACACATCTATGTTCCATACACTGATAGCCCTATAATTTTTAGATTGCCGGAGACAGGGATGTTCTGTATCAATTAGCTCACATTTTTTCATTGGACCAGCTGCTGACATCGTGACTAATATATCCAAAGCCTTCCCCTTTACTCCACTCCTTTAGCCACATATTGAATTGCAAGGGGTTCTTTTAAAAAAAAAAAATTATTAATTTTTTCAAATAAACATATGAACAAATAATACAAATATGGTGCATTTCATTAGAAAAACAAACACATAAAAACCTACTCATTAGGTATTCAGAAATAATCGGCGTTTCCCCCCCCTGCATCCACACTCCCTCCACCTTCCCACCTACTTCCCTCTTCCTTCCTCCCCCTCTTGACCACTACCTCTCCTCTTTCCTCCTTCCCAACTATCCTACACATCCCATCACCTTCTTTTCCACCACCTCGGATGCAGTTTAGGGGTACTAGCTGATCATCTCCTCTTCTTAAAGACAAACATTTACCCCTTCATCCCCTTCCCCCCTCCCCCCCCCGGACTTCCCAGAACTGAGTACAAGGATAAATACATAACATCCCAAGTCTAAATTAAGCTATCCATTCATAATACAAACAAAATTAACATACTTTAACTCTAACATACAGTAATAAACTTAAATATAAAATATATATATAAATTATATTAAATATATAGAAAATATTAGAAAGAAAATATTTATTCAAAAGCTATATGATAATTAATCACTTCGTACTTTCTCTTCATATAATCTATCCATCTTCTCCACACCGAAATAAATTTTTCTTGAGATTGATCCTTCAAGTATGCGGAAATTTTTGCCATTTCTGCAAAATATGACATCTTCAATCTCCAATCATCCATAGTCGGTAATACCTCTTTCTTCCAGTTTTGAGCAATCAATAATCTTGCTGCTGTTATACAATACAACATCAGATTCATTTCTTTAGGATCCAAATTTTCCATAATACCCAATAAAAATAATTGCGGTGTAAATTTTATCTTTTTCTTAAAAATCTGTTGAATATTCCACCAAATCTTANACATTCAGGAATGGGGACGAAATCCACCCCATGCACAACTCGAAAAGGCGTGAAACCGGTGCTGCTATGGACGGTGTTATTATATGCTGCTTCGGCAAATGGTAGCAGATCTGCCCAATCCGTCTGTTGGTAGTTGACGTAACACCGTAGATACCGCTCGACCATCGCATTGGCCCGCTCAGCTGCTCCATTTGTGCTGCGGTGAAATGCTGAACTTAACCCTTGGGACGAGCCAATGGAGGTGATAAACTCTCTCCAAAATCTGGCGGTGAATTGTACACCGCGATCGGAGATTATGCG
The DNA here is from genome assembly GCF_001527695.2 of Protobothrops mucrosquamatus. Classification (NCBI taxonomy): domain Eukaryota; kingdom Metazoa; phylum Chordata; class Lepidosauria; order Squamata; family Viperidae; genus Protobothrops; species Protobothrops mucrosquamatus. The sequence goes on along the minus strand of NW_015390738.1, from coordinate 1,124 downwards.
CCAGGGTACTCCATGCAGACGATATATATGGGTCATAAATAGTTTGGCTAACCTTCGAGCAGACGGTACCTTTTTACAGGGTATAAAATGTGCTTGTTTGGAGAATAAATCTATTACTGCCCATATGACGGTATTCCCATGACTCGTTGGCAAATCCACTATAAACTCCATTCCAATTTCTTCCCACGGTCGAGACGGGTCGGAGACCTGTTGTAGCAGACCGACTGGTTTTCTCACTCGGGGTTTTGTAGTTGCGCAAATAGAGCACTCCCGGACATATGTTTCTATGTCTTTCTTCATTCCTGGCCACCAAAATTGCCTTTTTAGCAGGTGTAGAGTTTTCAGGAACCCATAATGACCAGCTACCTTCACGTCATGGCCTCTCCAAAGCACCTCCACCCTCAGAGACTGTGGGACATATATTTTACTTCCCTTCCAAGCTAACCCATCCCTCCAGGTTAAGACATGGGGATGGCCTACCCCTCTGTCTGATCCCTAGCACTTCGTTCTCAGCTCGCTTGACCCTTGATACATCTTCGAAACGGCCCCGAAGGGCCCCTAAGAATGTCCCTATATGGGCCAACTCTCTGGCATGATCACTGTGGAGATCAGCCACCCACTCCATGGCCTCTCCACGTAGGGCTGTTACTGCCCCCACCATCGCCCATTGGGAAGGGTACATGTGGCCGTATCTATCCATATGGCCTATCGTTTGGCTCAGGAACAGGGCCAGTTGATCTGCATTTCCATCAAAGGTGATATTAAGGGGTGGAGGACCCCATATCGACCCCTGGGCCCAGGGCCCTGCACCCCATCCTGGTCCCGGTGGGGGACCTATCAAAGCCCTAGTTCCGGGGACTACTGTCTCCTGGCCCCTGGCCATCTGAGCCTCACTTCCTGATCCGGATCCTCTAGAGGGAGCTGTCAGTAAAGTAGATGAAGGCCTCCCCGTATCTCCCACCCGTGGTCTATTCATACCCTGGCTTCCGGATCTTCCCTGATACACATCGCTACCCCGGTTGGACTCCAACTTTAATTTCGGACTTGCCAGTCGGAACCTTGCCGGTGCAGACTGGGTTGAAGAGGCCCCACCCTGCGACCAGGATGTTGGGTCTGGTCCCTGA
>NW_015390737.1:23741-33965 GCF_001527695.2 Protobothrops mucrosquamatus | reverse complement strand
TTTCCTGCCTTAATGTTGTGCCATCTGCCCTTAGGTTACAATAGACTATTTGTATGCTAAAGGTGTTGCACAGCACCCTACACTGTTTCACATCTTCCAAGAAGAACATTTAATATGTTCTGGACCTCCAACATCCTATGTTCTGCTACATCACTCTAGGTTGCAATTATGAAGCTGAGTTGGGTATAAGGGTAGCTTGTGTTGTGTCAATTCATGTATTTGTGGCTGTGAGGCGTTATAAAATGGAGACCACAGCAGAAGACAGGAATGAAAATTTGTTTCTGTAAAAGAGTAAAAGGGGAATATCAAAATTTAAACAGGAAATGAAAGAACCTATGGCACCAGGCATCAAGGAAGTTTGCTAGTTTAACCTACCTTTTTTAAACCATCATTTGCTTTATAATAGCTCACAAGTAATAATGTTTACATCTCTGCCCTCCAAAGCTTCATTTAGTAATTAATGCAAATCACTTTGCTAACATGAAACACAAAAACAAAATAGACCATTGTAAGGTCATTTGGCAGCTCCAGGATGACATGCTTCTGCCATTACATTAAAAGAAAAGCAATGTATCTCCCATCTTGTTCTAGCTAAAATAAGTAAGGTACTAGAAACATTAAAAGCTGACAATAAAATATGCATGCTGACCAAACACAGGAAAATGAGTAGAGCAGTGTTTCTCAACCTTGGCCATTTTATGATGTGTGAATAAAGTTGAGAAACCCTGGAGTAGAGTCTTAATTAACAAAACAGTGAAATCCTTTGTATACTGTGAAGTGAACCCTATAGAGTTCAGTGGCAGCTTCTTCAGCTGAAGAGAGGACCTGATTGACCTCATGGTACAAAGGTGGCTGCAGGCTCAGTGGCACTATTGGAGATCCACTCTCAAATGTTGCTGTTTCCTCAACAGAAAGAACATTGTACCACACGAGTACCGGAAACACTTTCCCATCCAGATGAAAGACCACAATTCTCATGATGTGCTCCTTCTCTGCACTGCGTGTCATGCGCTCTCTAACTACTATGATAATCATCTCAAGCAACAACTGGCAGAAGAATTCGGTGCCCCTATTGGTTGTGAGGAGGGCGTTCGCTTGCTCGAAGATCCCACCCGCAGATTAGTCCGTTCAGCAGCTAGAGCACTTGTGAATGCAGATAGCCTGCCTGCTGCCAGGAAGGAAGAGCTATTGCAGCTGATCAGGGATTACTTTGCATCTGACACAGTTTCCCCAGAGATGGTGCAGGAAGCAGCTGGACTGGAAACCAGGTACAATGTCTTAGAGTAAGGGTTGATTAGATTTAGATTAAGATGCATGATTATTGCCTGCTTTTTTGCAATGTTTTCCAGGTTTCTGCTTACTGGGCCCAATTATCCAACTTTGGAAAATGCTAGTGGGAAGGAGAGCAGGGTTTGGCTTGAGGAATTTGTTCTAGAATTTGGCCTGCAGTAATGAGTGGAATTCCCAGGGAAAAGTGAGAAACTTAATCTGAAGTAAAAAGTAGGTTCAGATCTTGAAGAAGATAAAAAAGACATACCATGCTAGTGGTATCAAGTATGGACTTGACTTTCTCTCTTAGATCTTCAAACAGTAAAGTAATACCCTCCTATCCTTCCATTTTAATAACTATTGACGAGAACAGTTGCAGCATGGTTGGTTCTAGCCAATGAGCCAGGTGGCCAAATCTCTTCTGAAGGCATTTTGTTCCATTCGTCTTGCCATCTGATGTTCTGGCAGCCCCAACGCATTTGGTTCTCATTGAGCTGTTTGGGGATTTCCCTTCTAGGAAATCCTTCCTTGGAAGTTTTTGTTTATTTATTGTACTTCTGTAAATATTTGGGTTTCCACCTTCTTGACAATTCCTTTTTCTGTGGGAATCCTGCTATTTAGCTGTATAAAAAATCATGTTGGGATAAGCATATATGTGTTGCACTTCCAGGTATCCGGTTGCTGTGATATCTGAAAGGTTCCAGATTAGAGGATGCTGTCCATCTTCATCTAACATCAGATTGATTTGCCATGACCTTCCTAGTGGGATGATGGCCTTTGGAAAATGCTCAGTGTTGTTTTTTTTAATATAAGTTTTATTAATTTTTTTAAAATTACAATCTTTCGAGCTTAGTAAACAACATGTTGTTTGGGTTCACATAATTAACATTAACTTCTTCAATATAAATCTATTCAGTACTGCACAATCCAGTATTTTTTCTTTGATCTTCCTTTCTTCCCATATTTTTCCCTTTTCCCCTCATTAAACAATTACAATTCTTATTACTGTTGATGTATACAAATTAGATATAGACATCTTCATCATATTTTACTAATATTATAGAAATAACAATAATATCAATTCATAAGTCAATATCCTGTTTTTGTGCTCTTATTGAAGTTTGATTTCCCATCAATATTTAAAATATCTTTGTCAGTTATGATTTTCTCAATATTAATTACATTTATATAGCTAAAAATTGTATTCGTATCAATCCTCCTCTTATTTTCAAATTTCCCATATCAAAAGAAGAAGAAAAAGTGCTATTTTAATTCTAAATCATATATTATAAAAGTCTAATTATATCTAAGGGTCATCTGTTCTTTTAATCATATTCAAACAGGTATGTTAAACAGATAGTGCCCCCTGTGATAGATCAAATCCTCTGTTTTTTAAATTTAACTCTTGCTTTCTTTGCCAAGCAACTTTCCTTCTTTGCCAAGCAGCTTTCCAGACCAAGGCAATTAAATCATCCAAGAATGTAATTTCTATTTTTGTGAAAGCTACTTGGCATGAGAAAGACAATATTTAGGTAGAGTATTTGGGGGGGGGAATTCCACCCATCCACATTCCCTAGACCAGTGGTGGCGAACCTATGGCACAGGTGCCAGAGGCGGCACTCAGAGCCCTCTCTGTGGGCACGCGCGCCGTTGCCCCAGTCCTAGGCCTTCAACTGGGTTTTATAAAACTTTTTCGCTTTAGGCCTCCGCCGCCGTGTGCAAAAAAAAAAAAGGTTCAATCAATCAGTCAATTTCAACTTCTCGCGGGAAAAAAAAGATCTTGCAAAGTTGGAATTGATTGAACTTTTTAGTCCCACCCAGTCTTCCGTTACCATCACAGCCAAGCCCACCCAATGGCTCACGCCCACCCAATTGGCCACACCCAGCCAATGGGCCACACCCACCCGGCACCCGACGATGCATAAGTGGGTTTTGGGTTGCAGTTTGGGCACTCGGTCTCTAAAAGGTTCGCCATAACTGCCCTAGACATTTCCCCTGCCCGCTCTATGTTCCATTTTTCAGAATCTTCTTTCTTGTCATCAAGTGTATTTTGGAGAAAGGAGTAAAGGGTCTTTTGTATTTTCATTGTTATAGGTAGGTCTTGCAGTATTTTATTTGTGTATGACAGTCCATATTTCCCTTCTCCTATCTCCTCCATCTCTAGATCCATTTCTTCTGTTTCACCCTCTGATTTCTGGTTTATTTGTTCATACTTTGTAGTCATTGTCTGGGAGCTTTCCAGTTGTAGCTTCAATTTGAAGAGTTGGGCCTTTATATCATCTAGGTTATTTTATGGTTTCTTTTTATGTCCTCTTTGTATACAACAATTGTTTGATGAATTTACTGTAGCATAGAAAGTATTTGCTACTGAAAGGTATTTGTTTTTTCTTAAGGCATCATTCCTAGAAATCCTCTAGTATCACCAGTCTCAGTAAGAATGGAACAAAATTTCCTCTAATTTTCTGATCTTTGTATATAGCCTTTATAATCCAGTCCTAATAGCAATATTTTATAGTAATCCTTTGTCTCAAGTATCCTGAAAATTATCAGTCGGGCCAGGTTGTAATACAAAATGTCCAAGTGTTCAAAATGTTCAACCTCCCTGCAGCCAGACGTATTTAAAAAGTCAAATTTTTCTTTCTCTCCCACTAGTTCTTGAGATTAAAAGTCCAAGCTCAGTAGTATTCATAGTCCAAGAGGGTCAGGATGATAAATATGCCAAAATATTTTCCTTTATTGCCAGCTATTGTCCAAGCTGAAAGTCACCAAGCAGCCAAGGAGCTGTACTCAAATCCACCACTAGATGTCATTCAAAGTCCATTTTCCACTCTTAAAATAAAGGGTTGATTTCTTATATTTCACCTCAATAATTTCTTTTCCCAAAGAGAAAATCTTAACAATTATCTCAGTTCTCAGATTTATCAAAACTGTAGCTTTGTATTACTTTCACTTCAATATTGTGTATTTCTGTGCCCCATAAAAATTTAAAATGCCACTTCCATTCACATCTGGAGGTTTTAAGCTTCTTGGGAGCCTTTCCCAGGAAATTCAGTTGCAAAATAGTAAAGAAAGGATCAATATTCTCATCCAGTCCAAACATGCTGTTTACAAGTGCTAATGAAAGCTTTTGTTCTTCGGTTGTCAGCAGTTAATGGCCGGCCGCAGAGGGGTGGCCAGTCTTTCCCCTGCTGGTTTAGAGGGCTTTTCTTGGATTGAACGGAGAGACCGCCGTCTCTCCGTGATCGACAAGGCACCCCTCCTTCTTCATCGGGGTGACTTTAAGCCCTTTTTAGGACCCCCAGCAAGGCAAAATCGGGCACAGAAGGCAGAGCTCTGCCTTCCTGCGCCCTATCTTGCTGCAACGCAAAACTGGAAGTCTGAAAATGCTCAGTGTTTTTATTAGAGATGCTCCTCCCTTTCATTTCACTTCCTCACCACTTAGTAAATAGGATTGGTGTCTATAATGCTCTCGACACTATAAAGCCCATTTTGAAGTGGTAGAATGAATGAATGAATGAATGAATGAATGAATGAATGAATGAAGGAAGGAAGGAAGGAAGGAAGGAAAGAAAGAAAGAAAGAAAGAAAGAAAGAAAGAAAGAAAGAAAGAAAGAAAGAAAGAAAGAAAGAAAGAAAGAAAGAAAGAAAGAAAGAAAGAAAGAAAGTTTGGTATCCAAAACACTTCCTTTGTTCATCTTTTTTTTCAGGATTTTTAATGAGAACTATGTGCCACATGGCCTGAAAGTGGTCCAGTCTTTTGCTCAAGGGGGCTTATATTCTCTCATGGGGCTGGAGAAACGTTGGCGCCAGCACTTCTTGGATGTCATGCAGCCCAAGCATCTCCCAGCACAATGGTCTGTTGATCACAATCACGACAAGTTAATCCGGAAATATGGGGAGACTCTCCAGATTGAACTTTCCTGAAGATGAAATGATGAAACTGGAAAATATAACTGAGATTTATTATTTTCGCTCCCCCTTATGTTGGGATTAAGAAGATTCCACCAAGACAGTTACATTGTGTAGAAAATTTCACCAGCGTTGCCAGTTAAAACTATTTTAAACTAAAAAGTGGTTTTAAGTCTTTTTAATTGTTTTGAATTACAATTTGAATGTTTGTTCTGTAAAGACCACCATAGCCATATGTTCTTAGGAAAGGCCTCTATACATATGTGGATCACTTCCAGCCTTTCAGATGTTCCTTCTGAAGTGCAGTACTACACTTGCCATTTGTCATCATTGGGCATGGACACAGAAGACTGCATGAAATATCTGGAGGCTAACCCTAAACACCCCCCCCCCCCCAGTATCATCCCATTTTCCAGTCACATTTGAAGAAGATGTTTTGCTACAGCGGGATAGATGTATGTATGTTACATTCCATTCCCGGGACTGCGGTCTTGGGATATCTCAAGGCAGCATGAAGATCCCCTATATTATCTATCTCTGATCCTCTACAAAATAAAATTGAAACTTAAATTTGTGTTGGTGGCTGCTTCTGATAGGATTTTTACTACTGGGATGAAAAAGTTAGTTTTTATTGAGGTGCTGAATCCAGCTGGGCATTTACAACGTTTTAAGTAGATGCCCATATCATAGAATGTGATGGCTGAGAGTATGACTTTTGACTGTTTACTAAGCTAGTGGAAACTGACTAAGTGGCTAAGATTCCCTGTAATACCAGTGCTGTGACTTCTAAGTTGAATTCATGCCCCTCTTGACTGGTTTGGTCTGTGAAGAAGATGAGATTATTTGGATGCAAGAGATGGTGATGGCTTTTTTGAGAGAGCTTCTGTTGGTTCTAGGCTTGAAAAAGGCAATCCAGCCTTATTTGACACTACTGTGTTCTTTTCCAACTTCTCCTAGCTTCAGAGGATCATAGTTGAACCATATTATCCAGATCCCATTTACTCTGGATTCAGACCTGTCAGAGGACAGACCTAACATTGTGTCAAATTCTTAACAGGAGAATACTAGCCCCTCAAAAAATAAGATTCATGAATATCATTAGCTAAATTTATTCTGAAGACGGTAGAGGTCTAATATAGAGAATCTTAGGAATCGAATAAACCCCAAATATAGCATTTATTTAATAGTGAATTTATTTATTTATTATTAGTGAATTCATTTGGGCGAAGTCTCTAAATTTCTAAGAGCCACATGAATCTCTTATTTCCAGAATGCCAGGCTGAAGATCCTTTGAGCTTCCTCCCCTTTCTTGGAGAAAGGGGAGAATTCACATCTAGTCATTTTGGTGGAGGTTTTATTTAAAGGATAGGAATGCAAGAAGTCTTCTTGTAGTACTGTATTATACAGGTAATATATTCAGCAACTATCTTCATAATCTCTTGTAGTTGCTACAGTGATGAAAAAATAACTTTATGACCAATCTTAGCATTTATGACTTTCACAGGTGTGTAAAGGAAAGGAAAGGTGAAACAAGATCATAAACCATAGCTGCAGTTTCACTTAATGACCATTTTGCTTGATGATTGCGCTACCAGTCCCAATTGTGGTTGCTAAACAAAGAACTATCTATTTATCCTTCTTGGTCTTGTTAGACTTTTCATGGTATCTTGCTGGGGATGGGAGTTGCAGGCATCATTTTCTGTTCATTCTGTTCCTTCCTTAAGTGGATGTCAGTAATGGTGGGGGGAGGAAAATCAAGCTGGTAGGTTAGGGAAGAGGTCCACAACCCTCGGTTCACAGCCCGTTATGAGTCTGTGATCTGTTGGGAACTGGGCCACTGCTGGTCCACGGAGCTGGTAAGGTTGGTGACTGCTGGATTAGGGGATGGTTAGGGGATGGTGGTGCTAGGACTCAGGAATGGGCTGTAGTACCATGTTTCCCCAAAAATAAGACCTGGTCTTATATTTTTTTTTGGCACCAAAAAATGCATTAGGGCTTATTTTCAGGGAATGTCTTATTTTTTGGCGTGTGGATTTGTCCCATGCGCCCTGCACCCGCTTACCTCAGGGCCCCCGAATCCAGGCCATCCCCGCTCGGTGACCTCCCCCCATCTCTTCCCTTTCACTCCCCTCCCGAGCCGGACTGCCATGCTATTGAGTATGGGTCTTACCTGGCCCCCCTCCGCTGTTTCGGAGCTGCGTCTGCTGCTGGAGGGGCTTTCTTCAGTCCCTGCTGCTCCCGCTTTGCCCCATAGATCATCTTTCTGGTGGCAGTTGCCGACTCCTTCTCCTCCGCCAACTCTCTCTTGGCTTGCACCATATACCAGGGGCGCAAGCCTCCCCTTCCACCTCCCTCCGCCAGCCCTGGTATCCCTCTGCTAGCCCTCCATTGCCACCACACACTTTTTTGATGCCCTTCTCCCTTCTGGAAATGGTAGCCCCATTTTCTGCCACTTTCCTCCTGGAAGAAGGGAGGAAAGGAAGGACGCTGTGTAGGGAAGGATGCGACGTCAGCTCCAAGAAACCTAAGCCAACTGGAGCTGAGCGAGGAAAGCCAGGCTCCTGTTCCCCAGTGGTTCTACAAAGCCCTTGGGGAGCGGCTCGCTTATTTTGGGGGGGGTAGGGCTTATATTAGGCACATACGTAAAAATCAGGCTAGGGTTTATTTTCGGGATAGTTCTTATTTTTGGGAAAACACGGTACTAAGGAATATCCTTGCTCTGGGTTAGCACTTTTACAAGGAGTCAAGACTATTTTTGGAACAGGAATTTGGGCGTTAGGTCTCTTAGTGTTCAACAGATTGGCTGTCTCTCTCTATTCTAAATGGACTATTTTTATTGATTTTTTTTTGTTGGTTTTGATATTTAGTCTAAATTGTCATAAGTTAGGTGGGTGGTATAAAAGTGCTTATAATATACAAATAATGAATAAATAAGTTAGTTACTAATGATTGCATCATTCACGCTCAGACACTTGCAGATAAATCAGTATGGCAAGGAAAACTTATTAGGAGCCCTTTGTTGGAGATCCAATTTTCTATATGCTACTGGATTTTTTTTTTTAAAGTAGTATTGCTTTTGGCCACATAAATCCCAATTTGTTATCTGATGATAATGGCTATTCACTGTTTAAACACCCAGGCATCTCTTGAAGTGTTGATGAAGACAAAGTTCAATTGAAAATTATAATTAGATACATGGAAAATACAGAGATGCCTCTGTTCCTCACAAACAGATATTCAGCTGCTGTCAAAAGCCCTGAGAGGAACGCCATGTGTGCAAGCAATTGGGAGAGATCATATTGGAAGCTTATGACAATACTATAATGGGTTTGTGAGCGATCTAGCCTTTTTAAATACAAATTTAGTGCTTCTGGGTCTTGAAGCTTACCAGAATTGTACTGACATTTGATCTGATGAAATGCTGTGTGAAATATTTGATTTTTTTCTAAAGGAAGAGAAAAAAAAATCCACAAAGAAATTCTTTGAGAAAGTTACTTTGTAGTGTGGGTGCAGGAGATGGTAGTGGGAGGTGGTGTAAATCTACTATTCTTCACACTCAATAAACATTGTAAGGTCTAATGTAGATATCCTGCTTTTTAAAAATGTGCTTCATTTGTTCAGATTTCAGTCATCATTAATATTTTTAAGTGTCTTAATGTTATTTTTAAATTAAAGCTTTAAAAACTATACACTTACTGGTTTATTTTTTTCCCTTTGACTGGATCCATCACTAACCAATTTGGATGAAAAAAAAGCTTTTCTTGAAAAGACACCACTACATCCACAGTTGCTCTAGGTTTTTAGGATGGATAAAACTGTTTTACCTCAAAATATATTCATGTACCACTTCATCTATATCTCTTTTCAAAGCCAAGAACAATAACAAAGGGTTTATTCTCGCACAGACAATATTAGAAGCACAATATTTTTTCCCCAGTTCCTTTTTCATAGCATTCTTCCTCTGCTTATCTGAATGTTGATTTTGGTTTACCTCCAAAATGAAAATTTCTGGTTTCATCTTGTTGCTAAATCAATCAGCCACTAGATGGCAGAATCCTACAATGAATGCAAAGAAAAATCCAGACACGAAGGGAAGAGAGCATCGTTCTCTGGTTTTGGATAACAGAATAATAAGAGTTGGAAAGGACCTTGAAGGTCTTTTGGTCCTGCTCAAGCAGGAGACCCTATATCAGTGGTGGCGAACCTATGGCACGCGTGCCAGAGGTGGCACTCAGAGCCCTCTCTGTGGGCATGTGCACCATCGCACCAGCCCCACCTCCCCCCGCGGCCCCCTCCTCACCAGCAGCCCCCCCAGAGGAGAGTTGCCCCCGAGCACGGTCCACGCAGAGCAGCACAGCCAAGGGCATGGCAGCCAGGCAGCGGGGACAAGACTCTGCCCTCGCACCTTGTCACACGCAGATGATGCTGCGGGGCATGGGCAGAGGTGTGGCCGCCATGGTGCTGCTTGGCTGCCTGGGCGATCTGCTGCGGTGGGCCGTGGAGGCGGTGGGTGGCCATGCGGGTGGGCTGGGTGCAGAGCGGGGGTGGGCGGGGAGGTGGGGGCGGTTTTGGGGCACTTGATCTCTAAAAGGTTCGCTATCACTGCCTATATCATTTCAGACAAATTTTGAGACAACTATGACCTGGATGACTGAGACTTTCCACAGACATCGGCTGTCCAATCTCTTCTTAAAAACCTCCAGTGATGGAGCACCCACAACTTCTGGAGGCAAGTCGTTCCACTGGTTAATTGTTCTCATCTTTAAGAAAATTCTCCTTAGTGCTAGGTTGCTATTCTCCTTGATTAGTTTCCATCATTGCTTCTTGTCTTGCCTTCTGGTACTTTGGAGAATAGCATGACTCCTTATTCGTTGTGGCAACTCCTGAGATATTGGAACACTGCTATCATGTTATCCCTAGTTCCTCTTTTCATCAGACTAGACATACCAATTCCTACAACTCATGGGAGCCTCTGTTTCTCCTGCATGGCTCAGAAAGACAGACTTAGAAGCTTTTCTAACTGATGATGATGATGATGATGATGAT
>NW_015390737.1:0-23130 GCF_001527695.2 Protobothrops mucrosquamatus | reverse complement strand
GAGAATAGCATGACTCCTTATTCGTTGTGGCAACTCCTGAGATATTGGAACACTGCTATCATGTTATCCCTAGTTCCTCTTTTCATCAGACTAGACATACCAATTCCTACAACTCATGGGAGCCTCTGTTTCTCCTGCATGGCTCAGAAAGACAGACTTAGAAGCTTTTCTAACTGATGATGATGATGATGATGATGATGATACCCATTCAGCCATGTCTGACTTTAGTGTTTCTATGGGCCAGATCTCTCTGTGTCCTCCAAGCTTGCACTGCTTCTTTGAGTTTTTCTATACTCTGGCTGGTGTATCTTTGACGGTGTCCATTCTCTGTTTTTTGATTCTGTTAGAAACAGGCTCAGTTAGCCTGCCCCAATCTGGGATGGTTATGCTGGCTGAGAATGGTGGGAATTGTAACAACATGTTTGGGGGATATCAGATTGAGAAGCTGTTGTTTTATCAGGACTTTTACATTTTTACACTTTTACATTTTCAACACAAGTGGATGTGTATGTTGAAACTTTGCAACAAACATATCAGTTTGATCTGATGGTTCAGATTAAACTGACAAAGAACTCTATCAGATCAACTGTCATGTTTCTTTGACAGTTTGATCTGGTGGTCTTACCCCCTTCCTTATTTTTTAAGGAATTATCATGCAGTCTTTCTGGGTAAATTAAACAATGTTCAAGATTTTCTGAGTCATTGAATCATCCAAGGCATCAAGTACGATCATCTGTGAGGTTGAATTGGAGACATGTTTTAACTCCTTGGTACTCCAGGAAATAAAATGGTGATGAACCTATTATTGCACAGATGGAAAAAAAAATTCATTGTGACCTGTGAGAAATGACAGTTCACCTTTACCCAATGTTGTTCAGCTTTCCCCACATAATCCCATTATTTTTGATAGGTAGATGAATGGGGGAACAAACATGCTACATATTTTGCAGGTAAAGTGTCTATTTGCTCTGAATTACATGGATTTTGTCTCTCAATTCTTCTGTAAATTTCTTTAGGAGAGAGTAATGCTAAAAGGTAACTTATACAGTATATATAGGACATATATAATTATAAGGATATTAAAAATGGTTCAGTTCAATTATATATTTGTAAGGTATGCAATTAATAAACTCACAGATTATTGATAATCCTTGAATTTATTATATGGCATTATATAGTCTTCACTCCAAAGCAACTCTGGGTGGTTCACAATCTAAACCCAAAATACAATAAAATAATTAAAAATATGCTAAGGGGAATAACAGAATAATAATAGAAATCATAAAAGTCAATACTGAATGTGGCAATAAATTATAAAGGGAACTGATGGATAACTAATGTTGGACTGGAAATTAAATGATTACCATAGTTTATTAATTACAGTATTTCTTTGGCACGGTAGCTTTTATTTACTTCATCTCATCAAAATATTGTCACCTCTCTCCTGAATTAGTTTCAAGCTTGAGTCTTGATCAGAACATTTCCTATGAAAGAAAATGCCAGGCTTCCATTCCTGGTGGTAAAACAGATCTCTGCATTTGCCACAATGGTCTTCCCACCTTTTCTGGCTTAGAAAAGAGACACAAAGTGGTTCAGTGGGACAAAGGCAGCAGTGAACATCTCCTTACAACAAGATGTGAAACTGCCTTTGCAAAATGTTCCCAACTGCCAGACTTTTGCCTAGAACTGTTTAAATACTGAGGAGAATAATGAGTTATCCTTGAAACACTCCACTAACCTACTACTTGAGTGCTGATTATATGGTAATCATATAAGGATCAGAGCAACCTGTGTTTATTCTTTCTGTTTATTACCCTAGGTTGGTGAGAAAGGGCCTTCTTAAGGGCTATTGTGTCTGGAACATAGAATAAGAGAGTTGGAAGGGACCTCAGAGGTCTTCTAGTCCAACCTCCTGTTTGAGCAGCAGACCCTATACCATTTCAGATAGATGGCTGTCCAGTTTTTTTATTAAAAACCACCAGTGATGGAGCACCCACAACTTCTGAAGCCAAACCATGCCACTGGTTAATTGTTCTCATCATTAGGAAATGTATCCTTAGTTCTTGGTTGCTTCTCTCTTTAGTTAATTTTCATCCATTGTTTCTTGTCTTGCCTTCTAGTACTTTGGAAAATAGAGGTATTGGAATACCTCTATCATGTCTCCCCTAGTCCTTCTTTTCACTAGACTAGCAATATCCAAGTTATTTTCTCTTTGTTTTTCATGTGCCAGGCCACATACTGTTAAGCAGTCTCTTAGTGAATATGATGATATGGCTGCCAAGTTGGGTGCATGACAGAAGCTGCTCCAAGTATATGCGTGTGTGTGTGGGGGGAAGAAGGGCTTTTGAGGAGGGGGCAATGCTTCCCCCCCCCCCAAATTCCATCCTCTGAAGTCAAGTAGTCCTCTCAGATTGATAGACTGACATTCCTATTGCCAATTCTTAATTGTAGAAGAATTTAGCTTTGGTCTCAAGGAGTAGGAGGGAGAAGGGAAATGGTTGCTCCGTCCAGGGAGAGTAGAAAGTGTGACAAAGACACTCAGAACACCTCTGCCTTAATTGTGTCGCCTTTTAAAAACAGGTAAAGTAATCCTTGATTTATCATCACAATCAGGACAAGAACTTCCATCACTAAGTGATGCAGTTGCTAAGTGAGTCACATTCAATTTTGCAATATTTTTTGCTGTGGTTAAATGAATCGTGTGGTCATTAAGAGAATCTGGCTTCCCCCATTGGCTTTGTTTATCAGAAGCCCCTGCGATGATCATAAATGGTGATCATGTGAGCTTGGGACTCTGCAACTGTTGTAAATGCTTGCCAGTTGCCAGGCACCCAAATTTTGATCGCATGACCGTGGGGATGCTGTAACAGTCATAACTCTGAGGACTGGTTGTAAGTCACTCTTTTAGTTGAGGCTTACCTGTACAGAAGATTTGAGACAGGTTTTCAAATTTTTGTTACTGTGATTGATGGATTGATTGATCGATCATATGTCATCAAGTCAATGTCAACTCTTGGCAACCACACAGATAAACTTTCTCTAGGATGGTGTGTCCCCAGGTTTTGTCCTTCAAATCCAATGGTAGAACCTTTGACGGTGTAACTGATTCTATCCATTTTACTGCTGGTCATTATGTCCTTCTCTTCCCTTCCACTTTCCTAGCAATATAAATTTGTCTAAAAGAACTAGGTCTTTGTAAAATGTATCAAAACAAAGTATGATTAATTTGAACCTGGTCATTTTTGCCTCAAGTTAAGAGCTCTGAGCTCATTTGTTTGGTGTTCCATTTATTTGTTTTCTTCACTGCTAATTTACTCCACAGTAATAAGTAGCATTTCTGGAATCCCTGCGGTGTCTTGACCTGAGCTACCTACCAGGGTTAACATTGATGCTAATTGCCTTTCTCCCCAGGTGTACAGTGTTCTGCTGTCATCTTTTTGCAGAGTTGTGGATGTAATTTTTCTGCAAAAGAGGAATGACTCACACAAGAAGGCCAACATGTCAAAGAAGCACGAAGTTGGCTTTAGGTTTGTCCATTCCAGGGCTTTTTGCTGGTTCAAATTAAGCTCTCAATATCCTCATCAAATTGACTGCTTATCTGCTATTCATTTCTCCAAACAGTCCTGCTGTGTCCATCCTTTGCTAGCTCTTTCCTAATATGCAGCTGGGCAATGTCAGCAGATTGTGTATGAGTGTGTGTGTGTGTGTGTGTGTGTTTGTGTGTTACTGTTTCTATGATTCATAGCTATATATATCTAGCTCTTTCTGTACCTCTTAGCTCTACAAACTTGATCTGGCAATTCTGCCTGTAGCTAACGGTCTGAGAGTTCATTTTGTGTAAAGTGTATCAGATAGAGATTATTATTTTCCTAACAGTTGCCAAGATTTGATGAGATTTTGATCTGAAAAAGGATTCCTTAGCGTCAGAGCTGGGTACTTGTCTATTTCTGCAAATCCTTTTGACTGGCAAGTGTCCCTTTTCCACATTTGAAGCAAGGCTGAGCTTCATTCTGCAGTTCTCACTGCTTCACTAGGAACATATGGCTTGAGTTTGAGAACAGTGCGGGGAGGGGGGTCAAAAATTAATGGATTGCTTTATATAAATGCTTGAGAACTTTCCAAAACTCTCTCCTTCAGGAAATAAAGCCAAAACCTACTGAAACTCTCCTTTACCATAGAAGGTCTTATTTTTAACATTTTTGTACGTCCATATCATGGGATTAGAAGAACTAAGATTTATTTAATTAGAGTGAAGGTTAAAACTGAACAATGTTGTTATTTTTTTTTTTTAAAAAGATCATTGTATAGTACCTAACATTAAAATGAAGGGAAAAATTAATAGAGACTCCTACAATCCAATTTCTTTAGTTCTTGTTAAAACCTTTAAAAAGGCATTATTATTATTTTGTGTTTTTTCTTTTAAAATGCTAACATCTATTTATTAATGCTAATGCATAGTCACGCTAAGCATTTGTGCTACTTGATTTTATGTCAGCTTCTGCCCATTATTTCAAAGGTCCAAGAAAGGTACCATCAGATTAAATTTAGATTTAGTCTCCAGGGGCTTGGAGACTAAAACATACAAAGAACAGCTACGGGTCTTGGGTTTGGCTAGTCTAAAGAAAAGAAGAAATAGGGGAAACATGATAGCTGTGTTCCAGTATCTGAGGGGCTGCCACAAGGCAGAGGGGGCCAGGTTGTTCACTAAAGCACCAGATGGNAACAGCTTACCCCCAGGGATCATGGGCACTCCATTACTGGAGATTTTTAAGAGGAGACTGGACATTCACCTGTCTGAGACGATATAGGTTCTCCTGCTTGAGCAGGGGCCTGTACTAGAAGACCTCCAAGTTCCCTTCCAGCTCTATTCTATTCTATTTATTTTACTGTCAGAGTGGATGCTGGGATGGGGATAGGATAGGCCTTCTCTGGACATTGAGTGCTAGAATGGCCTGCTACATTCCCTGCTGTTGCTTCGGATCATTTGGGGGCTTCTGCATTTAAAAGCAGTGTGTTTGTGTGCCTTTGAGTCAGTGATGATCCCTGGGGACTGCCTGAACAAGTCCCTGCAGTTTGCTTGGCAAGATTTCAGAACTGGTTTGCATTACCTGCTTCTTAGGGCTGAGAGAGACTGAGTGACTCAAGTGAGTGAGGGACCCATTTGCTTTGTGCCTAAGAATAGAATGTACCTTTATTGTCATTGTGTATCTCACAATGAAATTAAGTGCTGTCCACAGTGCACACTACCCAAGTAAAAACATACATTATATATAGACATTCTTCACATTCTATTCACCATTGTGCTGTCCCTAATATTGCCTTTAGAGGGACTAGAACTCACACTTGCCTGGTTTCTAGCAAACCAGCACTCCAAACTGACTCTCTAGTCTAAAGCAAATGCAGTACTGAAACTGAATTCACTTTAATGTCAACAATAAAGACTTATATATTTGGGTTTTTCGCAGAAATAAGAGTGGATTAAATTACTGTTTACTTTTCTGTCTTGCCCATATGCTGCAAAACATAGCATTTCTTTCAAATGGTTGATGATGGTGAGTTGGGAAAATGGAATGAAAACCCTTTGAAAGAGATAGCTTTGAAATTATTTCTACCTGAGACCGAAGCAGCTATTTGAAAAGGATCCTGGAGGAAAGAATATCTCTTTTGACAACTAAAGTGTAATAATTTCATAATCGGGAATCTTCCTTCCCAACTTGTACAATTTATCATTATTATTTCAATTCCACTAACCCTGTATTATCGCAGCCGATGGCGACTGCTTTTCCTCATCATGACTCAAGCCTCGCCGGAGATCCTGGGAATCACAAAGGTAGCATCTATTTCCAAATTTAGACAATGTCCAATAACAATCAATGCCACTGTTGACTTCTCCAAACTGTTGTGATCTCTATAAGCAAATCTCACTACTTTGTAATCTTTTCCAATTCTTTGTCTTCAATATTATTGGCTCTTGAAAAAGCTACTCAATAAATTAAACATAGTTCTTTTCAATGACAATAATGTCTAGTGTATTGCAGGTATCAATCAGTCTCAATTTTAAAACCCTATAACCTTTTTGTTTCTTGTAACTCATACTGAGTCTGAATCCAGTGGTGGGATTCAGCCAGTTCGCACCACTTCAGCAGAACCGGTAGCTATTTTTTTGTTGCCCAGGCCAGAATGGACTTCCAGAAGCGGCATCTACACAGAGAACCGGTTGCTCACATATTTGAATCCCACCACTGTCTGAATCTATACTGTTTTTACATAAATGCCAGTGACAACATTTTTCAAACTCAATCATGCCTTTTTTTGGTAATAAATCTATGGGATGTTGCTGCACCTAGTTATTATATAGCAGTGATGGCAAACCTTTTAGAGACCGAGTGCCCAAACTGCAACCCAAAACCCACTTATGCATCGTCGAGTGCCAGGTGGGTGTGGCCTATTGGGTGGGCGTGGCTGCAGTGGTAACAGCAGACTGGGTGGGACTAAAAAGTTCAATCAATCAATTCCAAATTTACAAGACCTTTTCTTTTCCCGCCAGAAGTTGAAATTGACTGATTGAACCTTTTTTTTGTTTTTGCACACGGCGGCGGAGGCCTAAAGCAAAAAAGTTTTATAAAACCCAGCTGAAGGCCTAGGACTGGGGCGACGGCACACGTGCCCACAGAGAGGGCTCTGAGTGCCGCCTCTGGCACCCGTGCCATAGGTTTGCCACCACTGTTATATAGTCAATTATTCCATCCTCATCCCAGCAGCAGCAGCAGCAGCAGCAGCAGCAGCATTTTCTAACCAAACTGTCCTTTCTCCTTTTTACCTCAGTGAGATTTTGCGTTCATAGGCAGCAGGAAACATTTTTTTTAATTTTTATTATCAAATGTATTTTCTGCCCATCTTGCGATTAGAAGCAACTCTGAGCGAACAGACTTTGTTCCCTTTTTTAAAATACCATTTCTAAGTCTCTGCTATATTCTGGTATTGTCTGATTTTTCTTCAGTAACTTTAAAATAAAATGCATGGTGTGTTTTCTTTTTCCACTGTTCCAACCTCATTTCAAGCTGCTTCTTTATATAGTTATATTTAGATTCCATTTCTGCAAACAGCTTATTTCTAAAGTTCTTTCAATAAAGTTTCTTCATTTGTCTTAATATAATCATTAAACTCTCACTTCTCTTGATGTATGGTCGTCGCTCATCTGTATTCCTTAGTAGATTATATGAGCTGTGGTAGTGCAGTGATTAGAATGCAGTATTTCAGGCTGACTCTACCCACTGCCAGGAGTTCGATCCTCACTGTCTCAAGGTTGACTCAGTCTTCCATCCTTCTGAGGTCGGTAAAATGAGGACCCAGATTGTTGGGGACAATCTGCTGACTCTGTAAACTGCTTAGAGAGGGTTGTAAAGCACTGTGAAGTGATATATAAGTGTTATTGCTATTGCTATCATAGTCATCAATCTTCAGGTTTGCCTATCAAGATTATCTAGGTCCATCTGAGTCCTATGGCTTTACTCTTGAATTGGTGGTTATGACTGAATTTCCACCATTTAGAATAGAGTTTAGGATTTTCTTCAATTGCTTGCAATATTCTAAACTTATTTTCTCTTTAGTTTAATTAATAAATGTATTCAATTTGTGTAGCCACCCATCTCACATTCATGACTCTGGGGCGGCTCACACAATTAAAAACAACCAAATAACATAAGTAATAAACATAGTCACCAAATCAGTAAAAACACCCTTTAAAACTGAATTTAAAATCCCATGAAAAATCAAATTACATCCAAGAAACAGAAAAAGCAGGTAAGTGAAAATCTTAGATTAATCAATGTAGCCATCTGGCAAATTTCATACCATAACCAGATTCTCAAGCATGTTGGTGCAACCATATCTTTAGAGCCTTTTGGAAGGCAAGAAGGGTCAGGGGTGACTCTAACCTCTGGGGGGATGATGTTCTAAAGGGCAGGTGGTGCAGCAGAAAAGGCTCTCCTCTCGAGTCCTGTCCCTATTCCTTAATGGACAGGACCGGTAACTTGCCTTTTATGCCAACTAATGGGATGGGTAGATGTAAGCAGGGATAGCTGGTCCATCAAGCAATCTGGTTCCATGCCATGTAGTGCTTTATATGTTATTACTAGCACCTTGAATTGAACATGGAAGCAATCTGGCAACCAATACATCTTGCAGAGCAATGGTATAATATGCACTGAATGAGGAATGCACAAAACTGCCCACACTACAGTATTTTACACGCTCTTCAAGTTTAGCCCCATGTAGAGCCCATTACAGTAATACACCCACTCAAGCATGAGTGATTGAGAACAGAGCTCTCTACTTTCTGTTCTAACTTTATTTGATTGTGCAACGTACCTGATATTTCCAAGGTTCTCTCAAATATTTATAAGCTTGCTTAGGAGCTAGGCCTTTGATGGTAGTTCCATTTGTGAGTTGAAGATTTTCTTGTGAATTAGTGATTTCTCCTTTTTAACTTCAATGATTGCATATTTATCAAATTCAAATTGGACAGCAATACCACTACTTAATACACGAGCAGTATTTAGCAATAATTCCAGTTTGGTTTTTGATTTGGCATATAATTATATATCGTATATGTTAAAAAGATGGGAGGATATTTTTAAACTTTGCTCTGAACATTGTTACTTGTGTTTTGCCTTACTTGGAGTCAATGGGATCATCACCAACTTGAATAATAAAGATGCTACTGAAACACTTCGAAAGATCTCCCTTTTTATTTTGATTTCATCTAGTTCATCAAGAATGAAACACTAAACATACTGTCCATGTTTCCATAGTTGTTTCTATAAAACCTTGGATATTTTGACTAACAATTTCCATACTTTTCACGATCTAGCTATGTGGGAGTCAGATGCTTTTTTGTATTCAGGCTATACATGTTCACTTTGCTACATTTTGAATGTTTAGGATTGCTTCACTTGTGAACACCATTTAGTAGAAGGGGAATATCTAATTGAGATCATTATCATCATTATCATTATCTCGGTTATGTATTCCCTTGCCACAAACTGGCACTCAGTACTGGTAGCTGGTAAAGCTGTTTTAAGAGGGAGAGACATGTCTGGCTGCAGATTTCTGGACCAGTTGAATGTTCTGAATTTCAAAGGCAGCATTACACTCCCCCTGGATATCGCT
Organism: Protobothrops mucrosquamatus; assembly: GCF_001527695.2. Lineage (NCBI taxonomy): Eukaryota > Metazoa > Chordata > Lepidosauria > Squamata > Viperidae > Protobothrops > Protobothrops mucrosquamatus. Next base: position 13,959 of record NW_015390737.1, on the reverse strand, counting down.
ATACGGGTGACGCAGGGACCAGCGTTTCTGAGAAATGTAGTCTCTGTGGTGTTCTTGACAGTACTAAATGTCACAGTGCTCCTAATGTCAAGTTTGCAGCCTCAGGTGTGGGAATAAGAGGGGAGGAAGGAGGCAGTGCAATATTCTTTCCTTCATCCTATCCATCACTGCCAGAACAGAAACTCAAAGCTTTTCTTCATCCGTTATTTATTGCATCACCAAAACAACTTGGCTGGGCCAGTATTACCCCTTTTGCTGGAACAGTATCTTTATAATGCTCTACCTTGCACTACAAACTATGGCAGCCCACAAAACACAGAAGAAAACTAAGTGTTAGGACAAAAATGTTCATTACCCTGGCAGCTCTTTCTATAATCGCAGCAAGAGATGGTTCCCACTAAGAATCACTGATAAGGAAGTAAATGCTGAAAAGTAAATGGGGTGAGAATTGAAGTAGATGTTCTAGTCTGGGGAAGGAAAAGCTTTTTTGCCTTTACTTGGAATACTCAGCAAATGTTTGCCTTGGCAACAAGAGTCCTGTTCTTCCTCAGTGTCCAGAGCTATTTAAAGCAGTGGTTCTCAACCTGTGGGTCGGGACCCCATTTAGGGTCGATCGACCATTTCACGGGGGTCGCCAAGCAAGGCTGTCCGCCATTTTTTTGTCCGCCATTTTTTTTGTCCACCATTTTCCGGCGGGTGCCTTACCTCCCTTGGGCTGGGCCAGCTGGTGGTCGGCCTGCTCCGTCTCTGCTGCTTGCCAGCTATGCCTCGGCCGGCACAGGGGGCGGAACCACGCATGCGCGGCGCTCCTGGGCAGGGAAAGTCCTCGACTTATGACCGGTTGGGTAGTCCTCGACTTACGACCGGTTTAGTCCTCGACTTACGACCGGTTTAGTCCTCGACTTACGACCGGTTTAGTCCTCGACTTACGACCGGTTGGGGTCGCGGCATTAAAAAGGTTGAGAACCACTGATTTAAAGCAAAGTTATTATCATTAAACTATGGATGTTTCCATTCTTCTGAAGCTCTGTCTTCTTTGAATAGCCAAAGAACACCTGGTTGATTCAAAGTTTTTATGGGTTGGAACAACTACATGGAAACCCTCTGAGGTTGCTGCAGCTGGTGAGTGTTGCAGACAAGAAACCTTTCTTCAGCCACATAGATCAGACAAATTTCTCCCAACACTCCATATATGGTGGCAGGGACACACAACTCTTCATCATAGTACAGAGAAAATTGTCCACACCCCACTGTGAGCTTCTGTGCTCAGATGATCACAAAGAACCAATTAAAGTCATCTCAATGTGCTGGCTACCGTGTACTTCCCAAAATTATGAGAAGAGATGTGCAGCGGCAGACAAAAGCAGAGGCTGCCTGCCTGGGGCAGAGATGAGATCTGAAAGTGAGAGTGGTGGAGATAAAGGCGGCTGGAGGCGCTTTGTGACTGAAAGTCTGGAGGAACAGCGAGCACAAATGATAAAAGGATTGGACAGATGGCCTTCTCCATAGTGGATGCAAATAGCTTGTGCCATTTTCCTGAGGGATCAGCTTCAGAACTTGTTGTGGCAGCAACATTTAATGACTTTGCTGCTGAAGAGAGGGGACTGAGGAATTCATGTCATTCCTTTCCCTTCGTAAACCTAATATAGTGCTACAGATTCCCTTTAAAATCAAATAACTGACATTTTAAAAACAATTGCAGCCGAGGACCACCTTTTCACTATAGCAACAGGGAAATATCACCTGGAGCTTAAGAGATGGATGTTCACAATTAGAAGAGTTTGTGTTCTCAGTCCTCCTGACAAGAGTGTCTCATAAAGGGTCAGCAAAGTGGAACAAGTTAAACCTTGCTCTACAATCACATCATTTACATGCTTGCATGGTGATGCCATCATGGGAGAGGGCTTGTGTAGCGATGCTCAAATGCATGCTCATGTGCCATGAAAGCACCTCATGTTCCTTATTTGCCAGCAAAAAACAGGTTGGCAGCCCCCCCCCCCCAGTTTGTTTTCTCAAAGTTGCCAGTTGCTAACCTCGGTTTTAGTTGGCAAGAAATAATTAAAATGCTTTGTGTGACACACAAACACACACACACCACCCTACATCTCTCTCTCTCTCTCTCTCTCTCTGTGTGTGTGTGTGTGTGTGTGTGTGTGTGTGTGCATTTAAAAATGCAATCCACAACTTTAGGAGAGAAACACCTACTCATCTTATAATTGGTATATGCCATTTTCCTGTCTGTTCTTGCTTGTTAGTATATATACTTAAAATGTTAGGAAGGAAGGAAGGAAGGAAGGAAGGAAGGAAGGGAGGGAGGGAGGGAGGGAGGGAGGGAGGAAGGAAGGAAGGAAGGAAGGAAGGAAGGAAGGAAGGAAGGAAGGAAATTTTGATGGGTAGTTTGGCAAAGGACAAAGAAATTCTGTTTATTTTTCATGACTTGATTTTTTTAAATGCTTTATAGCAGTCATCCAACTATGAAAGCTCACACCATTAATAATATAAATGTCAAAGAACTGCAGATGAGAACAATGGTATTTATACTTCATTTGTCTTCTGTTTTGGTACATTAAAACTTTCTTCTTTATATGAATTGCTTCCACAATTGGACTTCTGGAAAAGGGGCTTTTCAATAGAACAGAGTTTCAGTGAGTCTAGTATTTACCAGGAATTTCTCCATTTGACCATAGTTGTTCATCACGAATGCTTTACATACACTGGTTTTTTTAGGAATTTAATTCCTTGTTTCAACCACAAGTCACATTATTTCTGCAACAACTAGTGAGAAATCCAGCTAGATGCAATTTTATATCCAACTTGGTTGCTGTGATTTTTTTAAAATTAATACTTCATCCACCATGCCTTAATGATTACTGTTCAGTTGCACTCATTTCCATTATGATGAAGTGTTTTGAGAGATTGGTAAAGGACTATATTGTTTCATGCCTTCCCCCTACATTTGACTCATTGCAGTTTGCTTATCGGAAGAACCGTTCCATAGATCAGAGGTCCCCAACCTTTTGAGCACCAGAGACCAGTTCTGTGGATAGAGATTTTTCTGTGGACCAGAGAGGGCGTGGTTTCATGTACTGCCTTCATCCCGCAGATGGGGCTTTGCTTGTTTGCGTGGACCGGTTTCTGGCATGCTGTGGCCCAGTGCTGGTTCATGGACCGGGGGTTGGGGACCCCTGCTATAGATAATGCACTTTCTTGTGCTTCATCTTAGTTTGACACACTTGGTGGAGAAGAATACTCATATGTGAATGCTGTTTATTGATTTTAGTTTGGCATTCAACACAATTATTCCTCAGCATTTGGGGGGGAAAACTGGGCCTATTAGGTTTTAATACTTCCTTACCTAACTGGGTACTTGACTTCCTTATAGATAGGTCCCAGTTTGTGTGAGTTGGAAGAAAAGTTTCCAATTCCATCTTTTTGAGTACAAGTTCCCCACAGGGCTATGTTTGGAGTCCGTTACTGTTCATCTTGATAACCCATGATTGCTGTGCTAAGTCTGCTATGAATCATATTGTGAAGTATGCAGATGACACGGCAGTGGTGGGTCTTATTCGGGATAATAATGAAGATTCTTATAGGGAGGAGGTGAAGGCTTTAGTGGACCGGTGCAATAAAAATAACCTGGTTTTGAATGTTAATAAAACAAAGGAGATCATTGTTGGTTTTAGAAAGAGCCGGCATAGTCATACTCCACTTGTATCAAGGGTGCAGCTGTGGAGGTGGTCAATAATATTAAGTACCTGAGGGTGCAGATAACTAACAATCTGACTTGGTCTCTTCATGTGTTATCTTTAGTGAAGCGTGCAAACCAGCGTTTGCATTTCTTGTGTCGGATGAGGAGAGCACATCTTTCTCCTTCTGCCCTGGTAACAGATGTTCTGTGAGCTGTTAATATTTTTAGGTTCATAAAACAGCCAGTAGAACAATAAACAGAATAAAGCCAATTACTATATTAAAAACTGAGAATAAACCATCAGTAATTTCGTTTTTATTGCAGTTCCAAAAAGACTTAAAATTATAAATGTCAGAAAATAGAGAGAGCTTGAATGTAGTCTTCCTCTATCAGGACCTTTCAGATGCATTTGGACACCAAATGACAAAAGTCCAGCTACCATGAGAAATCTGGGAACTTCAGAATCCCAATACCTCTGAAAGATGCCTGATTGGGGAAAGCCATTATGGCCTCTCAGTGGAGGCGGCTTCACAATTCATGCCATAATTAAAAAACAGCAAGAGAATTGCTCTCTCCTGTGGGCCCACTTTGTATTTCTTTTGATAAGAGCACCATATCGTAAGGAGGTTGTCCATGTTCCCAAGTAGTTCCCTTCAGATATACACCTAAAGGTATGTTAGCTGTGGGTTATCAGGAATTACCATTAGAGACAAAAAATTACCAGTATAAAAGATCTTGATTTATTCAGAGATCTCATATTTTCCAACAGCCTGGACTGGCTCAAAGACTTGCAGTCTATAGTGAGATTATCCTGCTGGAAAATCCCAACCATAACAGGAAATAACAGTTTAAGAGGTGGCTATTCTATTTGAGGACTTGAGGTGGAAAATTATGGCCCCTTTATGACTTGTGGACTTCAACTCCAGAATTCCTGAGCCACCATGGTTGGCTCAGGAATTCTGAGAGTTGAAGTCCACAAATCATAAAAGGCCTATAGCTGCCCACTCCTGCTTTATAGCCTCTGGTTAAAGACCAGGCTATTTATTTATTTAATTTATTTATTTATTTAATTTAATTTATATGCCGCCCTTCTCCCGACGGGACTCAGGGCGGCGCACAACATACCTAAAACCAAAACATATATACAATCCCCCCCCTTAAAACCGAATTAAACCAAATTTAGAGTTGCGTCTTCCAAATTCCTAAAAAACCCAGTAAAAAATCCACCCTAGGTCAGGTCCGCTTGCTGAAAGAGCCATGTCTTGAGGGCGCGACGGAAGGTAAGGAGATCTGGAATTATCCGAATCTCGGGGGGTAGTTCGTTCCAGAGGGTGGGGGCACCCACAGAGAAGGCCCTCCCCCTGGGGGTCGCCAGCCGGCACTGCTTGGCCGACGGCACCCTGAGGAGACCCACTCTGTGGGAGCGTACCGGTCTGTGGGAAGGAATCTGCGGCAGAAGGTGGTCTCGGAGGTAACCGGGTCCTATGCCATGAAGCGCTTTAAAGGTGGTAACTAACACCTTAAAGCGCACCCGGAAGGCCACTGGCAACCAGTGCAGCTCGCGCAGCAGCGGTGTCACATGGGAGCGACGAGTCCCTCCCAACACCGCCTGCGCGGCCGCATTCTGGACCATTTGAAGCCTCCGGGTGCTCCTCAAAGGGAGCCCCATGTAGAGAGCGTTACAGTAGTCCAGGCGGGAGGTGACAAGAGCATGAGTGACTGTGTGTAAGGCGTCCCGGTCCAGAAAAGGCCGCAACTGGTGAATCAGGCGAACCTGATAAAACGCCCCCCTGGTCACGGCCGACATGTCAAACTCGCGACGTCACATGACGTTGCGTGACGTATTGGGACTGTTTTGCCATTGATGGGGTGGGTGCGGCTTCTGCGTGATGCGTCTGGCCTGCGGGCCGACAGTTTGACACCCCTGCTATGATTTGGTTGTTTTAAAGATCTGGAGATCGCTGTTTGCACCACAAACAGGGGTCTTTGCAGGATATACTGTACATCTTTTTTTAAGAAAAATAGTTTGTTACTCTGACAGTCATTTATACTGGGCAATAGAAACTACCTAAGATCATAGGAGTTCTGCTGAGGATCTGATCCTGCATCAGACCTATTATGTCTATTGAAATATGTCTAGAAAGACTGAAAGAAGCGATAGAAGTCAATAATCCTGGCCCACTATTGCCTTCCACATAGGAAGCTTCATTCAGTAGTTTGCTGCTTCTTGCCATGAATGATTAATATAGCTATCATAACTAATAGTACTTTCATATCCTTATCCACTATTAATTAGTCTACTCCTCCTTTAAATCCATCTCAACCCACTTACATCTTTTGAAGTGAATGCTATCTATTAATTATACATCGTGTGAAGCAGACTTTCTCCTGAATCTACTGCCAGTCAACTTATTTAGTCCTAGTATTAAGAGAGGAGTGGGAAATCCACAGTTTCTTCTTTGTCTCTTTTTTCACATGTTACAGCGTGACTGCTTTATGCAATTAAAATGGAGCGCAGCTTAAAGAGCCAGCAGGAGCGTTAAGCTCTGCTAGAACTGTGCAAGAGAAGCTGGGATCAAAATAGTACCCCCCCCCAGTTCTTTTTTCCCCTTTATGCATTTTGAAGTGGTGAAAAGGTAAAATTAATGATTTAAACATTGCAAGGCTTTGGGGCACCTCTTTGATTTTAAATCTGTGAAACTCCTCCTGCTCCAACAAGGTCCTGGCTGAATGGATATTTGGAGTGCCGACCAATTTATGACTATTGTAACTGTGCTGCAAAAATCTAGACAAATTCTAGATGTCTGGTTTATATCTGGCTCTTTGCATCTATGAAGTTTTTGTTGCAGTCCCAGCAGACCCAACACAAACCTGGCACAGCCCTTCAAGCTACAGAGATTGTGATCCCTGTCCTAGACTAGAGCATTACATCCTTAGTAGCTGCCCAAGGATGGACAATGAGTAAGTCTAAGCTGGCATTAGATAATCCTTAGACTGTAGTCCTTATGGTCAGATTACTTTATATGTAAACGTATTCTTCTCTAGCATTTGGTAAGAAAATTTTCTGTCAGCCCTTTCTATGTACAGTAGTGGAAAATCCTATTGACTTTACTGCAGTAGGAATTTAGCATCTTAGAACAAGAGGCATTGCAATTCTTGCTTGTTTGTTTGAACTCACAAATCTTATACCCTAATAATATTTTTCCATTTTTATGCTATTACTTTTATTGCTAGTTTAATAGACATATAGATAATTATGTTTTAATTAACTACACTGGGTACATCTCTGAATAACAACCATGTAGAAATCTTATTAATATTTGTAACAAATTGATACTTAAACAACAAAATCAATGGCTTAATAAAAATCCACATCGTCAATTAAACAGCAGTCCAATAAGTGAAAATCCAGTTAAAAATAGTGTTATTTGTATCCAAAGAAACAGAAGGTTGCTATATTGTAACCTAGCAAGGCATTTATTTCCTTTTCCCATGACATTTCTCATTCCAGTTAAATTTTTTAGATTTGTCACATTTACCATTTAGATTTAACAACATGGCAAGCAGGACAGTGAGTGAAAATGGTTCCAGAGTAGTATGACAACTCTCCATCGCCAAACTTGCCGCTGCCAATTCACCGCAGGAGAAGAGTTACATTAATATTGAAAAAATAGTGGAATAGAACCATTAAAGAAAGGATGGCAAAGGAAGGATAAAATAAAATGCGAATGACAAAAATTAAAATATTTTTAAAAATTATTTTAAATAATTAAATTGAATTGTTGAATTGTCCCGCAGCAAGTTGTCCTGTGGTGAGTTAGCCATGATGAATTGACCATGGCAAGTTGGCTGTGGCTATTTGGCTGTGTTGAGTTGTCCCATTCTGGCCTAAATGCTCACATAGCATCTCTCTCAGTTATTCAGTGAAGTTGTACAACTTTGCACAGGCTTCTACATAAGCCTGAAAAAAAAGAGATGAGTCGTGGTGGTGCAGTGGTTAGAATGCAGTACTGCAGGCTAGTTCTGCTGACTCCCGGCTGCCAGCATTTTGGCAGTTCGAGTCTCACCGGCTCAAGGTTGACTCAGCCTCCCATCCTTCCAAGGTCAGTAAAATGAGGACCCAGATTGTTGGGAGGGCAATATGCTGACTCTGTAAACCGCTTAGAGAGGGCTGTAAAGCACTGTGAAGTAGTATGTACGTCTAGGTGCTATTGCTACTGCTATTCTTTAAAGAAACCCACTATCTAAGTTAATTTAAGTCGTAAAGTTAATGGGGATCAATAAAATTAATGCAACTGGATGAGGTCCTGAAAAAGTTGGGCAGCTTTAACAAACTGCAGGGGTGCTACGCTCATGTGAGGTCCAAAGTGCTTTTTTCAAATCATTTTTGAAATGTTCACAGGCCTAATTGTGTATCAACTTGTTTGCTTATTCTACAAAACCAACAAACATTCACATATGTAGCTATGCAAGTGCATTATATGAGGCAGATTTAAAACCATCCTTCAAGACTTTTTTTTTTTGAGCATGTACATTTATTTTAAGTCGATAGTTTGTGTAGAAATGATATTTACCAATCTGAAATGTAACCTTTGGAAATAAATCAGGAATCAAGTCAATGAAGAAATTAGGAGGGTGGGGGTAGGGGAGAAATTCTTTCTAGCTGGATTTTGAGCTGAATCACACTATGCAGCCCCACTGTCACCGCAAATCAAAAAAAGCTTGTGATCTATGCTGTCTCCCCTACCCAAGAATTTTGTTATGCCAATGTAGTTAACTGGATATTTTGATCTGAAAGTATCATGCAAATTGCCTCTTTTAAATATATCCACTCAAGTTGGTAAGACAACTTTGATCACTTGATTAGTATTGCACAGTATTTGCAAGCTTTCTTGGATTGCCAGTTTTGCTCATTTACATTTTATGTTTAGCTTTGTTGTCATCATTCTTTGTTTGTCAAAGCTATGCACTATTAGAAAAGCAGAAATATATATATATATTAGAAAAGCAGAAATATATATATATATTCATATATATATGAATAAGAATACTACAGACCCGCAACTATTCCATAGATGAACCAACCTTAACATTTCTCTGTCAATCTTGCAATTGTATACATACCTTTTAAGGTATCCTTGTGTTTTGTCAGTTAAAAGAGCGATGGGTACCTTGAAAAAAGACATTGGAGACAACGTACTATCACAAAGGACATTACACACATGTTCCAAAATGCTACGAGATTCCAAACTGCTTCTGAAAATTATGGGTATGATCTATGCATATTTAAAGTCTGGCTTCTTCAAAATTGACAACATTGTGCCAGTAAGGAAGCTCTGTCAGAAATAGGACTTTCTTCATCGTTAGATTTGATACTCTTAGGAAGTAGAGAGATGGGTGACCCTAAATGGATAAGTGACATGGACAGAAACAGATGCTGTTTCATCTGTTTAGAGATGAAGATCACAAGCCAGGGTTGCAACCTGCTCTACTAAGAAAAATCTGCCTATATGATTTTCTGGAAGACAAATAGTGGATTGCAAAAAGACTATTAATTGAAAAGTCCTGAATGAAAGGGACTAGTCCTTGTGTTACACTTAGGATCTGGATTCCTAACCCTTCTGAACACATACTGTGCATGCTATTTTTTTTAAAAAAAATAAAGAAATAGATGCATTCATACATCTCTGTTAGCATAATCTGTTTGGTTCTAAAGCTTGTTGCTTAAAATAAAGAGGTCCTGTGTCCTGTCTATTAAATGACCCTGTGTTTATATTTTATTGCTGGATCCTTCCTTCCTTCCTTCCTTCCTTCTTTCCTTCCTTCCTTCCTTCCTTCCTTCCTTCCTCCCTCCCTCCCTCCCTCCCTCCCTCCCATCCATCCATCCATCCATCCATCCATCCATCCATCCATCCATCCAAGCAATTAGACTTTTGATCCCTCTCTGCCATCCACTGTCCACCAGGCAATTAACAGCATGTTGTTTTATCAGTGATGTAATTTGATATTAACAATAGGTTAGACAACATTTGATGTGAATAGTTTATGTGATTCAATCCAAAGATAATAGAAATCTCATTGAAAGTTGTTTTGAGATTAATTTTCAATTAACATTTGCAGAAGGATTAATTTGTCGTTCTTTGATAATTCTGGAGAGGATTTTTGTTGCTGGCAGTGGACTAAATTTATATAATACGAGATCCCTTAAAACTTTAATTGTATAGTAAATATTGTAAAGTAGCCACATGCTCACAGATATTGTGAGAAAAAATCCCTAAAATAATACCTTTATTAGATCACTGGATGGTTTACAAATAATTGCAAGAATTGAATCTCCAAGAAACTTTCATTAGCCAAGAGAGTTAAATCCAGAAAACACAAAATGGGGAGAAAAAGATGTGACTCTATGTTTGAGCCATGTCACTACCAAGTTAAATTCTTCAGTGGAATTTGGAAGGGTTCATGTCATCTGGACTCCATATTTATGATGTACAAATGAGGATGAATTTCAGTGTGAACATTTTTTTTCTTTTTTCTTTAGAGTTTCTTTCTTCAAGAATCAAATAAGGAAGGAAAAATATGAAGACTTTGCTGCATTTAATTTTAGGGTTTTCAAAATATTGAGAGAAGGCAATTTCAGTGTGTAAATGTTACTTGAAATTATAATCTTCCTCTTTGTACCTCAGTCTACAATGTAATGTAAGCAATGAAATCCTGAAGAGCTAATAATCTAAATTATTCTAGTTAGTTCAGAAGCTTTTTGTGTTAAGATCTCTCAGGAGCTTCTTATTTAAGAAATCTTACTTTAAAGATAAGGTGAGGAACTATACAGAGCATGCATGGTGTAAGCAACTCATAAACATCCTACAGGTTTTCTTCCAAGAATATTAATCACCTCTCAGGAAAGATGAGATATATTTTGTAATACTGTATCTCCTGGCACAAATAGTGTTCTCAATAAATGCCACATTTCTTTTAGATAAATAGCTATATCATTGGATGGCATTTCCATTAGAAATATTATCTGGTGGGTATGAAATGTTGTGACAACATTTTCCTCATTTGGAGAATGAATGCTTTGCATGTAAGACCTTTCTGGTCCAAACCATACTTAAAACAGTTTACTCCAAGCAGATGGCCTGCAGCTGTGTCGGAACCACAGTTTCCAAATTACCATTCCATTTGTGATCCCAACATATTTGGAAGTTGGAGAAAATGGATTTAAGAAATTTGGCACAGAATGTCTGTGATGTTGGTCAGAGAATAGTTGGACTTGACACTGGGATGTACAGAGCCCCCCCCATTTGTTCAAAAACCTGCCATTACAATAAAAAGACATAACAGGAGACCACTGTTTTGTATTTTGCCTATGTTAAGTTTCAATGTGACAGTCAGCTTGGTGTAGAGGTTAAGATATCAGGCTAGAAACTGGGGGCCCATGAGTTCTTGTCCCACCTGGATACAAAGCCAGTTGGATGACCCTGGGCAGGTCTACAACAACTCACCATGGCCAATTTGCTGCGGTCAACTCGCCACAGCCAATGTGTTGCAGTCAACTCACCATAGAACAACTCATCATGGCCAACTTGCCATGGGACAACTCGTTGGGGGCAAGAGTTACACTAATATTGAAGAAATAGTGGAATAGAATTGTTAAAGAAGGATGCCAAAGGAGGGATAAAATAAAATGTGAATGACAAAGATCAAAATAATTTTTTAATTATTTTAAATAATTAAATTGAATTGTTGAATTGTCCCGCAACGAGTTGTTCCATGGTGAGTTGGCCATGGTGAGGTAACCATGGCGAGTTGGCCGCAGCAAATTGGCTATGGCAAAGTTGTGTCATTCCAACCTTGGGCTTCCTATCAGCCCTAGGAAGGGGGAAATGGAAAACAACTTCTGAAAAACCTTGCCAAAAAAACTGAGGGACTTATCCAAATAATTGGATGCAATTGAATGGGAAAAAAGAGTTTCATTGTACTCAGGGAGGTATAGTTAATATGAATGGGTTTAAAGAAAGTATGTCCTGTAGGAATGTCAATGTGGGAAGTAAGGTTTCTACATTTCCTTAGACTTCAGTGAAAAATAAAAGCTTTGGCTACAGCCTTGAAGGCAATTATGGAAATACCACATTCTATTGCTAAAACTATTTTTCTTTCTTTCACCTCACCTTTATATCAAGCTACATTTAATCTATATTGGCATACCAGAGGCATTTTTGGTTTCTCAGTCAAAGAGTGGGAATCTGATTACTAAATCAAATTTCATACTAGATATATTATAGAAAGTTTCGTGCATCAATAATGATCTGAAATTAGGCATGCTAATGTTCACAATGTTATGATTTTGTGATGGGCTTAATTAAAGCTCCTTTCCCTCCATCAGCTAAAATATAGTATTACCTTTCTTTTGCTAATGTACATGGTTCTTGAATTCAGCCCTCCTGTTAGGAAGAGTGGATTGAAATCTCAGACAGGAAATCTATATAGCCTGCCATGTAGGCTGTGATCCAGTGCCTTAGAAAGTGCAGTATCATTATCCAGTATGCGGTAGCTTATCAATAATGTGTTTGAGTGGTTTGAGCTGGGAGCTGTGGGTGATAATCAGTGGTATTCTATTGTTCTATTTTTGAGGCTTTTCCTTTAATATGTGTTCTCTGAGAACTGAACTGGTTCTATTGATTGGTCTATTAAACTTGTTGAGTGGTTAGTTCAGTTTCTTGGATCCTTGGTTTAATTTCACCAGTTGATAATCTGTCAAATAGATCAGAACAAATGCAGCTGTAGCACAGAGCCTAGTTACAGATGATAAATTTGGTGGTGTAATCCAGTCAGGAGCTAGAAGCATATTGATGCGCATGACAATCCGTACGTTTCCTCTATCATGTGCTATTTATGTGTCCATTGTGTAGTTTTACTGTGACAACAAGGAAGTGAGCATGTTCTTGAGGTTGAGATTGATGGTAGAAGGTATGAAGTCCTGATGAATTTGATGAGATTCATTTAGTTTCCATGGGTCCAGATGATGAAAATGTGATTAATGAATTTCAAGTAAAGGGGAAGCTTTAAGGGATTAAAGCATTATTCTAGGCCAGCCATGAAGATAAGGGGATATTGTGGAGTTATGGCTGTGCTTCTGATTGTAAGTATATGTTACTGCCAAAGGTGAAGTAGTAATTGGTATGTCCAAAGTTGAACAATCTGGTGGCAAGGTGTGTGTGTGGCTTGAAGTCCGTGGTTTTGGGGGGATATTGGTGTATTATCATCCATGATAGTTACAATTGTTTGTTAGAAATTATCCATGGAGTTCTGCCTTCTTAGGAACTATGTGGTGTATCTTATGCAGCTGGGAATGCAAGTGACATAAGATCTGAGTATAGAATCTACGAAACCTGATAATCCAGCTATGATTATGCATTGGAAGGCAATGCAATGAGACATGTGCAGATCTGAACATTGGGGAAACAAAACAGCCACTTCAGAAACTCATGGCATCGCACAGGAGAACAAACCTATCAGAATAGGATCCAGCAGTCCATCTGCATCTGAAAGACAAAGGTCACTTTTTTGAAGACAGCAAAGTACACATTCTGGAGAAAGAGGACCACTGGTTTGAAAGAGGGTTCAAAGAGTCCATCTATGTTAAAATGGAACAGCGCTCTCTCAACAAAGGGGAGGGATAGGACACCACCTATCTCCTGTTTACAACACAGTCTTTTCAGCTGTCCCAAGAAGGTTCCACACCCATTTGCATTCTGACTCAGGTGAATGTGAGGATACAGATAGACCCCCCAAGTGGCTTCAACAGTTCTCAGAGTGCTAACAACCAGATGACTGCAAGGAATATACAGTAAATCATTCCATTCCCCACTAGTCAGTTAGAACTGAAAAATCTTCTTGGATGAGAAGTGAAACATTTTCAAAGAAAAAAACCAAGAAAGTCAAGTTGCCTTTTGGAAAAATTTAAAAAAATAACACCTTTGGGACAACCATGACCTGGATGATTGAAAATCTCCTTAGACAAGAAGGCTCTGTGTTGATTCCAATTATATAAGGACATTTTATTTCAACACTATCAATAAAACAGGATCCTTTACTGGAGTTCAAGAGCAATGGATACAGGACTGTCATGGCTGTCCCTCAGAATCCGATGCCTAATGTGATTCTCTAATTGTAGCTATTGATTGGGATAATCCTGATCATTCCTATTCTCCAATGTTCTCCTGTTTCTGCCACACCCTTTTCATTTAAATTGGGATTGCCTAGGTTCC
>NW_015390736.1:71749-74794 GCF_001527695.2 Protobothrops mucrosquamatus | reverse complement strand
AAGGAAGGAAGGAAGATAAGAAAGAAAGAAAGAAAGAAAGAAAGAAAGAAAGAAAGAAACAAACAAACAAACAAACAAACAAACAAACAAACAAACAAACAAACAAACAAACAAACAAATGAGGGAAGGAAGGAAGGGGAGGAGGAGAAGGGAGGAAGGGAGAGGGAGGAGGAGGAAGGAAAGAAAGAAAGAAAGAAAGAAAGAAAGAAAGGAAGGAAGGAAGAAAGGAAGAAAGAAAGAAATGAGGGAAGGAAGGGAGAGGGAGGAGGAGGAAGAGAAGGAAGGAAGGAAGATAAGAAAGAAAGAAAGAAAGAAAGAAAGAAAGAAAAGAAGGAGGAGGAGGGAGGGAGGGAGGGAGGGAGGAAGGAAGGAAGGAAGGAAGGAAGGAAGGAAGGAAGGAAGGAAGGAAGGAAGGAAGGAAACTTTTAGGATCTTGACTTCAGCCAAGATGGTCTTGGAGACCCCATATATTTGGGGTCTAGATTTGCACACTCGCCCACTGGATGATATATGGGGTCAGTAGATCAGAATATTTGTAGCTCAGCGTTGAGTTGTGGTTTCTGAGCTTGGTCATTTCCTTGCAGATGTTTCATTACCCATTACCAACTAGGTAACACCATCAGTCTTTTGATGTCTGCAAGAAGTCCACAAAAAATTAGCTAAGCTCAGAGACCATCAAGGACCCCATAGGGGTGGGGGGGTCAAAGAAGAAAAGCGTCTTCAGATTCATTTTCATCATGGAGTCGTTTCTACTTTTGGCCCTAGACCATGTCATGCCAGTTTTGTTTTCCTCCATCAGCAATCCAGGTGTGCTAGTAAAAGCCTCATTGCTCAAAGTTCATCAGAAACACAAGGAATAGGAGCTTTGGTAGCACGTTGTCGGCTAAGCTGTGCGATCCCAGGCATTGTTTTACTAGGATTTGAGACCCAGACCTTTGCGTAATATGGTTTATTTACTCGATCCTGGTCTTCTCGGCGAACAGCAGCAATTACATCTTGTTTATCTGCAATTAGAGCTTAGCGTGTTTTATGCACCAAGCTTGAGAGTGTTCTAAAAACAATTGGCTGTAAATTCCAGGACGTTTCTCCATGTCTTATCATCTTAGCAGCTGAGAAATTCCTCCAGGGTTTCCAGATACCTGTCTAGGAATCCACCCCGCTTTGAAAGTGTGTATATATATAATACTAATTGGGCTAATTAATGCTAATGTTCTCTCGATGCAAAATATCCCCCAAAATATAAAGAAATAAAAAATAAAAACCGGTGGGATAGAGAACTGTCCACGAGTTCAGAGTTCCTTTAACCACTCTACCAGTAGATGACCTTTATACTGGCCAATAACTGGTGTGTACTGGATCGTGCTTGCAGTATTATAGCAATAGCACTTAGACTTATATACCGTTTCACAGTGCTTTACGGCCTTCTCTAAGCGGTTTTTACAGAGTCAGCATATTGCCCCTGACAATCTGGGTCCTCACTTTACTGACCACAGAAGGACGAATCAAACTTGAGCCTCATCAGGATCGAACTCCTGGAGTGAGCAGTGAGTTAGCATTCTAACCACTGCACCACNGAAAGAAAGAAAGAAAGAAAGAAAGAAAGAAAGAAAGAAATGAGGGAAGGAAGGAAGGGGAGGAGGAGAAGGGAGGAAGGGAGAGGGAGGAGGAGGAAGAAAAGGAAGGAAAGAAAGAAAGAAAGAAAGAAAGAAAGAAAGAAAGAAAGAAAGAAAGAAAGAAAGAAAGAAAGAAAGAAAGAAATGAGGGAAGGAAGGAAGGGAGAGGGAGGAGGGGGAAGAGAAGGAAGGAAGGAAGATAAGAAAGAAAGAAAGAAAGAAAGAAAGAAAAGAAGGAGGAGGAGGGAGGGAGGAAGGAAGGAAGGAAGGAAGGAAACCTTTAGGATCTTGACTTCAGCCAAGATGGTCTTGGAGACCCCATATATTTGGGGTCTAGATTTGCACACTCGCCCACTGGATGATATACGGGGTCAGTAGATCAGAATATTTGTAGCTCAGCGTTGAGTTGTGGTTTCTGAGCTTGGTCATTTCCTTGCAGATGTTTCATTACCCATTACCAACTAGGTAACACCATCAGTCTTTTGATGTCTGCAAGAAGTCCACAAAAAATTAGCTAAGCTCAGAGACCATCAAGGACCCCATAGGGGTGGGGGGGCCAAAGAAGAAAAGCGTCTTCAGATTCATTTTCATCATGGAGTCGTTTCTACTTTTGGCCCTAGACCATGTCATGCCAGTTTTGTTTCCCTCCATCAGCGATCCAGGTGTGCTAGTAAAAGCCTCATTGCTCAAAGTTCATCAGAAACACAAGGAATAGGAGTTTTGGTAGCACGTTGTCGGCTAAGCTGTGCGATCCCAGGCATTGTTTTACTAGGATTTGAGACCCAGACCTTTGCGTAATATGGTTTATTTACTCGATCCTGGACTTTTCTGCAAACAGCAGCAATTACATCTTGTTTATCTGCAATTAGAGCTTAGCGTGTTTTATGCACCAAGCTTGAGAGTGTTCTAAAAACAATTGGCTGTAAATTCCAGGACGTTTCTCCATGTCTTATCATCTTAGCAGCTGAGAAATTCCTCCAGGGTTTCCAGATACCTGTCTAGGAATCCACCCCGCTTTGAAAGTGTATATATATATATATAATACTAATTGGGCTAATTAATGCTAATGTTCTCTCGATGCAAAATATCCCCCAAAATATAAAGAAATAAAAAATAAAAACCGGTGGGATAGAGAACTGTCCACGAGTTCAGAGTTCCTTTAACCACTCTACCAGTAGATGACCTTTATACTGGCCAATAACTGGTGTGTACTGGATCACGCTTGCAGTATTGTAGCAATAGCACTTAGACTTATATACCGTTTCACAGTGCTTTACGGCCTTCTCTAAGCGGTTTTTACAGAGTCAGCATATTGCCCCTGACAATCTGGGTCCTCACTTTACTGACCACAGAAGGACGAATCAAACTTGAGCCTCATCAGGATCGAACTCCTGGAGTGAGCAGTGAGTTAGCATTCTAACCACTGCACCAC